>NW_025547646.1:0-47755 GCF_905237065.1 Salmo salar
AATAGGATGATAGGGAACACTGTTGACACTTTTCAGCAAGTTGCAATCATGTATCTACAGAAACAAATAGTTTTTAAAAAAAATTAGTTTTATGTTTGAGTACTCTGTAAGTACCATTTTGCTGTACTGCTTAATCAGGGTGATAGGACAATTACCGTTGACACTTTTCAGCAAGTTGCAATCGCGAAATGCGATAAACAGTTTTTTAAAACAAGGTTCAATCATATTTCGATGCACTCTGTAAGTACCGATTGTGCTGGGTAATTGCTTAATTGCGGGATGAAAGGAATATCGTTTTACACATTTCAATTGAATATGAAATGCAGAAATAAACAGTTTTTAAAAACATCAGGTTGTATGTTTGAGTACTTGTGGTACCATTTGTGCTGTACTGCTTAATCAGGATGATAGGAACACTGTTGTGTACTTTTCATGTTGCAATCCCATGTAATACAAGGAAATAAAGCAGTTTTTCAAAAACACGGTCTAAGTCATGTTTGAGTCTACTTCAGTACCATTTGTACTGTACTGCTTTAATCAGGATGATAGGATCACTGTTGACACTTTTCAGCAAGTTGCAATCATGAAATACAGAAAAAAAAAAAGTTTTTCAAATCAAGGTCTAAAATCATGTTCGATGTTACTCTGTAAGTACCATTTGTGCTGTACTGCTTAATCAGGATGATAGGAACACTGTTGACACTTTTCAGCAAGTTGCAATCGCATGTAATACAGAAATAAACAGTTTTTCAAAAACACGGTCTAAGTCATGTTTGAGTCACTCAGTACCATTTGTACTGTACCTGCTTTAATCAGGATGATAGGAACACTGTTGACACTTTTCAAAGGCAAGTTGCAATCATGTAATACAGAAATAAAACAGTTTTTCATAAACAAGGTCTAAATCATGTTTGAGTTAATCTGTTAGTACAATTTTGCTGTACTGCTTAATCAGGATGATAGGAACAATAACGGACACTTTTCAGCAAGTTGCAATCATGTAATACAGAAATAAACAGTTTTTCAAACAAGGTCTAAATCTTGTTTGATGCACTCTGTAAGTACCATTTGTGCTGTACTGCTTAATCAGGATGATAGGAACACCGTTGACACTTTTCAGCAAGTTGCAATCATGTAATACAGAAATAAAACAGTTTTTCAAAAACACGGTCTAATCATGTTTGAGTCACTCTGTAAGTACCATTTTGCTGTACTGCTTAATCAGGATGATAGGAACACTGTAGACACTTTTCAGCAAGTTGCAATCATGTAATACAGAAATATAAAGTTTTCAAAACAAGGTCTAAATCATGTTTGATACATCTCTGTAAGTACCATTTGTGCTGTACTGCTTAATCAGGATGATAGGAACACTGTTGACACTTTTCAGCAAGTTGCAAATTCATGTAATACAGAAATAAACCGTTTTCAAAAATACGGTCCTAAGTGCATGTTTGAGTCACTCAGTACCATTTGTGCTGTAGCCGCTTTAATCAGGATGATAGGAACACTGTTGACACTTAGAAGTTGCAATCATGAAATACAGAAATAAACAGTTTTTCAAAACAAGGTCTAAATCATGTTTGATGCACTCTGTAAGTACTTTTGTGCCGTACTGCTTAATCAGGATGAAAGGAACATTGTTGACACATTTCAGCAAGTTGCAATCATGAAATGCAGAAACAAAACAGTTTTTCAAAAACACGGTCTAAGTCATGTTTGAGTCACTCTGCTAAGTACCATTTGTGCTGTACTGCTTAATCAGGATGATAGGAACACTGTTGACACTTTTCAGCAAGTTGCAATCACGTAATACAGAAATAAACAGTTTTTCAAAAACACGGGTCTAAGTCATGTTTGAGTCACCCAGTACCATTTGTACGTACTGGCGCTTTAATCAGGATGATAGGATCACTGTTGACACTTTTCAGCAAGTTGCAATCATGAAATACGAAGAAAAAAAAGTTTTTCAAATCAAGGTCTAAATCATGTTTGATGCACTCTGTGAAGTACCATTTTGTGCTGTACTGCTTAATCAGGATGATAGGAAACACTGTTGACACTTTTCAGCAAGTTGCAATCATGTAATATAGAAATAAACAGTTTTTCAAAAACACGGTCTAAGTCATGTTTGAGTCACTCAGTACCATTTGTACTGTACTGCTTTAATCAGGATGATAGGAACACTGTTGACACTTTTCAGCAAGTTGCAATCATGTAATACAGAAATAAACAGTTTTTCATAAACAAGGTCTAAATCATGTTTGAGTTAATCTGTTAGTACAATTTTGCTGTACTGCTTAATCAGGATGATAGGAACACTGTTGACACTTTTCAGCAAGTTGCAATCATGTAATACAGAAATAAACAGTTTTTCAAAACAAGGTCTAAATCTTGTTTGATGCACTCTGTAAGTACCATTTGTCTGCTGTACTGCTTAATCAGGATGATAGGAACACTGTTGACACTTTTCAGCAAGTTGCAATCGTGTAATACAGAAATAAACAGTTTTTCAAAAACACGGTCTAAGTCATGTTTGAGTCACTCTGTAAGTACCATTTTGCTGTACTGCTTAATCAGGATGATAGGAACACTGTAGACACTTTTCAGCAAGTTGCAATCATGTAATACAGAAATATAAAGTTTTTCAAAACAAGGTCTAAATCATGTTTGATACACTCTGTAAGTACCATTTGTGCTGTACTGCTTAATCAGGATGATAGGAACACTGTTGACACTTTTCAGCAAGTTGCAATCATAATACAGAAATAAACCGTTTTTCAAAAACACGGTCTAAGTCATGTTTGAGTCACTCAGTACCATTTGTGCTGTACTGCTTTAATCAGGATGATAGGAACACTGTTGACACTTTTCAGCAAGTTGCAATCATGAAATACAGAAAAAAAAAAGTTTTTCAAATCAAGGTCTAAATCATGTTTGATGCACTCTGTAAGTACCATTTGTGCTGTACTGCTTAATTAGGATGATAGGAACACTGTTGACACTTTTCAGCAAGTTGCAATCATGTAATACAGAAATAAACAGTTTTTCAAAAACAAGGTCTTAGTCATATTTGAGTCACTCAGTACCATTTTGCTGTACTGCTTTAATCAGGATGATAGGAACACTGTTGACACTTTTCAGCAAGTTGCAATCATGAAATACAGAAATAAAACGTTTTTCAAATCAAGGTCTAAATCATGTTTGATGCACTCTGTAAGTACCATTTGTGCTGTACTGCTTAATCAGGATGATAGGAACACTGTTGACACTTTTCAGCAAGTTGCAATCATGTAATACAGAAATAAACCGTTTTTCAAAACAAGGTCTAAGTCATGTTTGAGTCACTCTGTAAGTTCAATTTTGCTCTACTGTTTAAACTCGATGAAAGGAACATTGTTGACACTTTTCAGCAAGTTGCAATCATGTAATACAGAAATAAACAGTTTTTCATAAACAAGGTCCTAAATCATGTTTGAGTTAATCTGTTAGTACAATTTTGCTGTACTGCTTAATCAGGATGATAGGAACACTGTTGACACTTTTCAGCAAGTTGCAATCATGTAATACAGAAATAAACAGTTTTTCAAAAAACACGGTCTAAGTCATGTTTGAGTCACTCTGTAAGTACCATTTTGCTGTACTGCTTAATCAGGGTGATAGGAACACTGTTGACACTTTTCAGCAAGTTGCAATCATGAAATACAGAAATAAACAGTTTTTCAAAACAAGGTCTAAATCATGTTTGATGCACTCTGTAAGTACCTTTTGTGCTGTACTGCTTAATCAGGATGAAAGGAACATTGTTGACACATTTCAGCAAGTTGCAATCATGAAATGCAGAAATAAACAGTTTTTCAAAAACACGGTCTAAGTCATGTTTGAGTCACTCAGTACCATTTGTACTGTACTGCTTTAATCAGGATGATAGGATCACTGTTGACACTTTTCAGCAAGTTGCAATCATGAAATACAGAAAAAAAAAGTTTTTCAAATCAAGGTCTAAATCATGTTTGATGCACTCTGTAAGTACCTTTTGTGCTGTACTGCTTAATCAGGATGAAAGGAACATTGTTGACACATTTCAGCAAGTTGCAATCATGTAATACAGAAATAAACAGTTTTTCATAAACAAGGTCTAAATCATGTTTGAGTTAATCTGTTAGTACAATTTTGCTGTACTGCTTAATCAGGATGATAGGAACACTGTTGACACTTTTCAGCAAGTTGCAATCATGTAATACAGAAATAAACAGTTTTTCAAAACAAGGTCTAAATCTTGTTTGATGCACTCTGTAAGTACCATTTGTGCTGTACTGCTTAATCAGGATGATAGGAACACTGTTGACACTTTTCAGCAAGTTGCAATCATGTAATACAGAAATAAACAGTTTTTCAAAAACACGGTCTAAGTCATGTTTGAGCTCACTCTGTAAGTACCATTTTGCTGTACTGCTTAATCAGGATGATAGGAACACTGTAGACACTTTTCAGCAAGTTGCAATCATGTAATACAGAAATATAAAGTTTTTCAAAACAAGGTCTAAATCATGTTTGATACACTCTGTAAGTACCATTTGTGCTGTACTGCTTAATCAGGATGATAGGAACACTGTTGACACTTTTCAGCAAGTTGCAATCATGTAATACAGAAATAAACCGTTTTTCAAAAACACGGTCTAAGTCATGTTTGAGTCACTCAGTACCATTTGTGCTGTACTGCTTTAATCAGGATGATAGGAACACTGTTGACACTTTTCAGCAAGTTGCAATCATGAAATACAGAAAAAAAAGTTTTTCAAATCAAGGTCTAAATCATGTTTGATGCACTCTGTAAGTACCATTTGTGCTGTACTGCTTAATTAGGATGATAGGAACACTGTTGACACTTTTCAGCAAGTTGCAATCATGTAATACAGAAATAAACAGTTTTTCAAAACAAGGTCTTAGTCATATTTGAGTCACTCAGTACCATTTTGCTGTACTGCTTTAATCAGGATGATAGGAACACTGTTGACACTTTTCAGCAAGTTGCAATCATGAAATACAGAAATAAAACGTTTTTCAAATCAAGGTCTAAATCATGTTTGATGCACTCTGTAAGTACCATTTGTGCTGTACTGCTTAATCAGGATGATAGGAACACTGTTGACACTTTTCAGCAAGTTGCAATCATGTAATACAGAAATAAACCGTTTTTCAAAACAAGGTCTAAGTCATGTTTGAGTCACTCTGTAAGTTCAATTTTGCTCTACTGTTTAAACTCGATGAAAGGAACATTGTTGACACTTTTCAGCAAGTTGCAATCATGTAATACAGAAATAAACAGTTTTTCATAAACAAGGTCTAAATCATGTTTGAGTTAATCTGTTAGTACAATTTTGCTGTACTGCTTAATCAGGATGATAGGAACACTGTTGACACTTTTCAGCAAGTTGCAATCATGTAATACAGAAATAAACAGTTTTTCAAAAACACGGTCTAAGTCATGTTTGAGTCACTCTGTAAGTACCATTTTGCTGTACTGCTTAATCAGGGTGATAGGAACACTGTTGACACTTTTCAGCAAGTTGCAATCATGAAATACAGAAATAAACAGTTTTTCAAAACAAGGTCTAAATCATGTTTGATGCACTCTGTAAGTACCTTTTGTGCTGTACTGCTTAATCAGGATGAAAGGAACATTGTTGACACATTTCAGCAAGTTGCAATCATGAAATGCAGAAATAAACAGTTTTTCAAAAACACGGTCTAAGTCATGTTTGAGTCACTCAGTACCATTTGTACTGTACTGCTTTAATCAGGATGATAGGATCACTGTTGACACTTTTCAGCAAGTTGCAATCATGAAATACAGAAAAAAAAAAGTTTTTCAAATCAAGGTCTAAATCATGTTTGATGCACTCTGTAAGTACCTTTTGTGCTGTACTGCTTAATCAGGATGAAAGGAACATTGTTGACACATTTCAGCAAGTTGCAATCATGAAATGCAGAAATAAACAGTTTTTCAAAAACACGGTCTAAGTCATGTTTGAGTCACTCTGTAAGTACCATTTGTGCTGTACTGCTTAATCAGGATGATAGGAACACTGTTGACACTTTTCAGCAAGTTGCAATCATGTAATACAGAAATAAACAGTTTTTCAAAAACACGGTCTAAGTCATGTTTGAGTCACTCAGTACCATTTGTACTGTACTGCTTTAATCAGGATGATAGGAACACTGTTGACACTTTTCAGCAAGTTGCAATCATGTAATACAGAAATAAACAGTTTTTTCATAAACAAGGTCTAAATCATGTTTGAGTTAATCTGTTAGTACAATTTTGCTGTACTGCTTAATCAGGATGATAGGAACACTGTTGACACTTTTCAGCAAGTTGCAATCATGTAATACAGAAATAAACAGTTTTTCAAATCAAGGTCTAAATCATGTTTGATGCACTCTGTAAGTACCATTTGTGCTGTACTGCTTAATTAGGATGATAGGAACACTGTTGACACTTTTCAGCAAGTTGCAATCGTGTAATACAGAAATAAACAGTTTTTCAAAAACAAGGTCTTAGTCATATTTGAGTCACTCAGTACCATTTTGCTGTACTGCTTAATCAGGATGATAGGAACACTGTTGACACTTTTTCAGCAAGTTGCAATCATGAAATACAGAAATAAAACGTTTTTCAAATCAAGGTCTAAATCATGTTTGATGCACTCTGTAAGTACCATTTGTGCTGTACTGCTTAATCAGGATGATAGGAACACTGTTGACACTTTTCAGCAAGTTGCAAATCATGTAATACAGAAATAAACCGTTTTTCAAAACAAGGTCTAAGTCATGTTTGAGTCACTCTGTAAGTACCATTTTGCTGTACTGCTTAATCAGGGTGATAGGAACACTGTTGACACTTTTCAGCAAGTTGCAATCATGAAATACAGAAATAAACAGTTTTTCAAAACAAGGTCTAAATCATGTTTGATGCACTCTGTAAGTACCTTTTGTGCTGTACTGCTTAATCAGGATGAAAGGAACATTGTTGACACATTTCAGCAAGTTGCAATCATGAAATGAGAAATAAACAGTTTTTCAAAAACACGGTCTAAGTCATGTTTGAGTCACTCTGTAAGTACCATTTGTGCTGTACTGCTTAATCAGGATGATAGGAACACTGTTGACACTTTTCAGCAAGTTGCAATCATGTAATACAGAAATAAACAGTTTTTCAAAAACACGGTCTAAGTCATGTTTGAGTCACTCAGTACCATTTGTACTGTACTGCTTTAATCAGGATGATAGGAACACTGTTGACACTTTTCAGCAAGTTGCAATCATGAAATACAGAAAAAAAAAGTTTTTCAAATCAAGGTCTAAATCATGTTTGATGCACTCTGTAAGTACCATTTGTGCTGTACTGCTTAATTAGGATGATAGGAACACTGTTGACACTTTTCAGCAAGTTGCAATCATGTAATACAGAAATAAACAGTTTTTCAAAAACAAGGTCTTAGTCATATTTGAGTCACTCAGTACCATTTTGCTGTACTGCTTAATCAGGATGATAGGAACACTGTTGACACTTTTCAGCAAGTTGCAATCATGAAATACAGAAATAAAACGTTTTTCAAATCAAGGTCTAAATCATGTTTGATGCACTCTGTAAGTACCATTTGTGCTGTACTGCTTAATCAGGATGATAGGAACACTGTTGACACTTTTCAGCAAGTTGCAATCATGTAATACAGAAATAAACAGTTTTTCAAAAACACGGTCTAAGTCATGTTTGAGTCACTCAGTACCATTTGTACTGTACTGCTTTAATCAGGATGATAGGAACACTGTTGACACTTTTTCAGCAAGTTGCAATCATGTAATACAGAAATAAACAGTTTTTCATAAACAAGGTCTAAATCATGTTTGAGTTAATCTGTTAGTACAATTTTGCTGTACTGCTTAATCAGGATGATAGGAACACTGTTGACACTTTTCAGCAAGTTGCAATCATGTAATACAGAAATAAACAGTTTTTCAAATCAAGGTCTAAATCATGTTTGATGCACTCTGTAAGTACCATTTGTGCTGTACTGCTTAATTAGGATGATAGGAACACTGTTGACACTTTTCAGCAAGTTGCAATCATGTAATACAGAAATAAACAGTTTTTCAAAAACAAGGTCTTAGTCATATTTGAGTCACTCAGTACCATTTTGCTGTACTGCTTAATCAGGATGATAGGAACACTGTTGACACTTTTCAGCAAGTTGCAATCATGCAAATACAGAAATAAAACGTTTTTCAAATCAAGGTCTAAATCATGTTTGATGCACTCTGTAAGTACCATTTGTGCTGTACTGCTTAATCAGGATGATAGGAACACTGTTGACACTTTTCAGCAAGTTGCAAATCATGTAATACAGAAATAAACCGTTTTTCAAAACAAGGTCTAAGTCATGTTTGAGTCACTCTGTAAGTACCATTTTGCTGTACTGCTTAATCAGGTGATAGGAACACTGTTGACACTTTTCAGCAAGTTGCAATCATGAAATACAGAAATAAACAGTTTTTCAAAACAAGGTCTAAATCATGTTTGATGCACTCTGTAAGTACCTTTTGTGCTGTACTGCTTAATCAGGATGAAAGGAACATTGTTGACACATTTCAGCAAGTTGCAATCATGAAATGCAGAAATAAACAGTTTTTCAAAAACACGGTCTAAGTCATGTTTGAGTCACTCTGTAAGTACCATTTGTGCTGTACTGCTTAATCAGGATGATAGGAACACTGTTGACACTTTTCAGCAAGTTGCAATCATGTAATACAGAAATAAACAGTTTTTCAAAAAAACGGTCTAAGTCATGTTTGAGTCACTCAGTACCATTTGTACTGTACTGCTTTAATCAGGATGATAGGAACACTGTTGACACTTTTCAGCAAGTTGCAATCATGAAATACAGAAAAAAAAAAGTTTTCAAATCAAGGTCTAAATCATGTTTGATGCACTCTGTAAGTACCATTTGTGCTGTACTGCTTAATTAGGATGATAGGAACACTGTTGACACTTTTCAGCAAGTTGCAATCATGTAATACAGAAATAAACAGTTTTTCAAAAACAAGGTCTTAGTCATATTTGAGTCACTCAGTACCATTTTGCTGTACTGCTTAATCAGGATGATAGGAACACTGTTGACACTTTTCAGCAAGTTGCAATCATGAAATACAGAAATAAAACGTTTTTCAAATCAAGGTCTAAATCATGTTTGATGCACTCTGTAAGTACCATTTGTGCTGTACTGCTTAATCAGGATGATAGGAACACTGTTGACACTTTTCAGCAAGTTGCAATCATGTAATACAGAAATAAACAGTTTTTCAAAAACACGGTCTAAGTCATGTTTGAGTCACTCAGTACCATTTGTACTGTACTGCTTTAATCGGGATGATAGGAACACTGTTGACACTTTTCAGCAAGTTGCAATCATGTAATACAGAAATAAACAGTTTTTCATAAACAAGGTCTAAATCATGTTTGAGTTAATCTGTTAGTACAATTTTGCTGTACTGCTTAATCAGGATGATAGGAACACTGTTGACACTTTTCAGCAAGTTGCAATCATGTAATACAGAAATAAACAGTTTTTTCAAATCAAGGTCTAAATCATGTTTGATGCACTCTGTAAGTACCATTTGTGCTGTACTGCTTAATTAGGATGATAGGAACACTGTTGACACTTTTCAGCAAGTTGCAATCATTTAATACAGAAATAAACAGTTTTTCAAAAACAAGGTCTTAGTCATATTTGAGTCACTCAGTACCATTTTGCTGTACTGCTTAATCAGGATGATAGGAACACTGTTGACACTTTTCAGCAAGTTGCAATCATGAAATACAGAAATAAAACGTTTTTCAAATCAAGGTCTAAATCATGTTTGATGCACTCTGTAAGTACCATTTGTGCTGTACTGCTTAATCAGGATGATAGGAACACTGTTGACACTTTTCAGCAAGTTGCAAATCATGTAATACAGAAATAAACCGTTTTTCAAAACAAGGTCTAAGTCATGTTTGAGTCACTCTGTAAGTACCATTTTGCTGTACTGCTTAATCAGGGGTGATAGGAACACTGTTGACACTTTTCAGCAAGTTGCAATCATGAAATACAGAAATAAACAGTTTTTCAAAACAAGGTCTAAATCATGTTTGATGCACTCTGTAAGTACCTTTTGTGCTGACTGCTTAATCAGGATGAAAGGAACATTGTTGACACATTTCAGCAAGTTGCAATCATGAAATGCAGAAATAAACAGTTTTTCAAAAACACGGTCTAAGTCATGTTTGAGTCACTCTGTAAGTACCATTTGTGCTGTACTGCTTAATCAGGATGATAGGAACACTGTTGACACTTTTCAGCAAGTTGCAATCATGTAATACAGAAATAAACAGTTTTTCAAAAACACGGTCTAAGTCATGTTTGAGTCACTCAGTACCATTTGTACTGTACTGCTTTAATCAGGATGATAGGAACACTGTTGACACTTTTCAGCAAGTTGCAATCATGAAATACAGAAAAAAAAGTTTTTCAAATCAAGGTCTAAATCATGTTTGATGCACTCTGTAAGTACCATTTGTGCTGTACTGCTTAATTAGGATGATAGGAACACTGTTGACACTTTTCAGCAAGTTGCAATCATGTAATACAGAAATAAACAGTTTTTCAAAAACAAGGTCTTAGTCATATTTGAGTCACTCAGTACCATTTTGCTGTACTGCTTAATCAGGATGATAGGAACACTGTTGACACTTTTCAGCAAGTTGCAATCATGAAATACAGAAATAAAACGTTTTTCAAATCAAGGTCTAAATCATGTTTGATGCACTCTGTAAGTACCATTTGTGCTGTACTGCTTAATCAGGATGATAGGAACACTGTTGACACTTTTCAGCAAGTTGCAATCATGTAATACAGAAATAAACAGTTTTTCAAAAACAAGGTCTTAGTCATATTTGAGTCACTCAGTACCATTTTGCTGTACTGCTTAATCAGGATGATAGGAACACTGTTGACACTTTTCAGCAAGTTGCAATCACGGAATACAGAAATAAAACGTTTTTCAAATCAAGGTCTAAATCATGTTTGATGCACTCTGTAAGTACCTTTTGTGCTGTACTGCTTAATCAGGATGAAAGGAACATTGTTGACACATTTCAGCAAGTTGCAATCATGAAATGCAGAAATAAACAGTTTTTCAAAAACACGGTCTAAGTCATGTTTGAGTCACTCTGTAAGTACCATTTGTGCTGTACTGCTTAATCAGGATGATAGGAACACTGTTGACACTTTTCAGCAAGTTGCAATCATGTAATACAGAAATAAACAGTTTTTCAAAAACACGGTCTAAGTCATGTTTGAGTCACTCAGTACCATTTGTACTGTACTGCTTTAATCAGGATGATAGGAACACTGTTGACACTTTTCAGCAAGTTGCAATCATGAAATACAGAAAAAAAAGTTTTTCAAATCAAGGTCTAAATCATGTTTGATGCACTCTGTAAGTACCATTTTGTGCTGTACTGCTTAATTAGGATGATAGGAACACTGTTGACACTTTTCAGCAAGTTGCAATCATGTAATACAGAAATAAACAGTTTTTCAAAAACAAGGTCTTAGTCATATTTGAGTCACTCAGTACCATTTTGCTGTACTGCTTAATCAGGATGATAGGAACACTGTTGACACTTTTCAGCAAGTTGCAATCATGAAATACAGAAATAAAACGTTTTTCAAATCAAGGTCTAAATCATGTTTGATGCACTCTGTAAGTACCATTTGTGCTGTACTGCTTAATCAGGATGATAGGAACACTGTTGACACTTTTCAGCAAGTTGCAATCATGAAATGCAGAAATAAACAGTTTTTCAAAAACACGGTCTAAGTCATGTTTGAGTCACTCTGTAAGTACCATTTGTGCTGTACTGCTTAATCAGGATGATAGGAACACTGTTGACACTTTTCAGCAAGTTGCAATCATGTAATACAGAAATAAACAGTTTTTCAAAAACACGGTCTAAGTCATGTTTGAGTCACTCAGTACCATTTGTACTGTACTGCTTTAATCAGGATGATAGGAACACTGTTGACACTTTTCAGCAAGTTGCAATCATGAAATACAGAAAAAAAAAGTTTTTCAAATCAAGGTCTAAATCATGTTTGATGCACTCTGTAAGTACCATTTGTGCTGTCCTGCTTAATTAGGATGATAGGAACACTGTTGACACTTTTCAGCAAGTTGCAATCATGTAATACAGAAATAAACAGTTTTTCAAAAACAAGGTCTTAGTCATATTTGAGTCACTCAGTACCATTTTGCTGTACTGCTTAATCAGGATGATAGGAACACTGTTGACACTTTTCAGCAAGTTGCAATCATGAAATACAGAAATAAAACGTTTTTCAAATCAAGGTCTAAATCATGTTTGATGCACTCTGTAAGTACCATTTGTGCTGTACTGCTTAATCAGGATGATAGGAACACGGTTGACACTTTTCAGCAAGTTGCAAATCATGTAATACAGAAATAAACCGTTTTTCAAAACAAGGTCTAAGTCATGTTTGAGTCACTCTGTAAGTACCATTTTGCTGTACTGCTTAATCAGGATGATAGGAACACTGTAGACACTTCTCAGCAAGTTGCAATCATGTAATACAGAAATAAACAGTTTTTCAAAACAAGGTCTAAATCTTGTTTGATGCACTCTGTAAGTACCATTTGTGCTGTACTGCTTAATCAGGATGATAGGAACACTGTTGACACTTTTCAGCAAGTTGCAATCATGTAATACAGAAATAAACAGTTTTTCAAAAACACGGTCTAAGTCATGTTTGAGTCACTCTGTAAGTACCATTTTGCTCTACTGTTTAAACTCGATGAAAGGAACATTGTTGACACTTTTCAGCAAGTTGCAATCATGAAATACAGAAATAAACAGTTTTTCAAAAACACGGTCTAAGTCATGTTTGAGTCACTCAATACCATTTTGCTGTACTGCTTAATCAGGATGATAGGAACACTGTTTACACTTTTCAGCAAGATGCAATCATGAAATACAGAAATAAACAATTTTTCAAAACAAGGTCTAAGTCATGTTTGAGTCACTCTGTAAGTACCATTTTGCTGTACTGCTTAATCAGGATGATAGGAACACTGTAGACACTTCTCAGCAAGTTGCAATCATGTAATACAGAAATAAACAGTTTTTCAAAACAAGGTCTAAATCTTGTTTGATGCACTCTGTAAGTACCATTTTGCTGTACTGCTTAATCAGGATGATAGGAACACTGTAGACACTTTTCAGCAAGTTGCAATCATGTAATACAGAAATATAAAGTTTTTCAAAACAAGGTCTAAATCATGTTTGATGCACTCTGTAAGTACCATTTGTGCTGTACTGCTTAATCAGGATGATAGGAACACTGTTGACACTTTTCAGCAAGTTGCAATCATGTAATACAGAAATAAACAGTTTTTCAAAAACACGGTCTAAGTCATGTTTGAGTCACTCAGTACCATTTGTGCTGTACTGCTTTAATCAGGATGATAGGAACACTGTTGACACTTTTCAGCAAGTTGCAATCATGTAATACAGAAATAAACAGTTTTTCAAAAACAAGGTCTTAGTCATATTTGAGTCACTCAGTACCATTTTGCTGTACTGCTTTAATCAGGATGATAGGAACACTGTTGACACTTTTCAGCAAGTTGCAATCGTGAAATACAGAAATAAAACGTTTTTCAAATCAAGGTCTAAATCATGTTTGATGCACTCTGTAAGTACCATTTGTGCTGTACTGCTTAATCAGGATGATAGGAACACTGTTGACACTTTTCAGCAAGTTGCAATCATGTAATACAGAAATAAACCGTTTTTCAAAACAAGGTCTAAGTCATGTTTGAGTCACTCTGTAAGTTCAATTTTGCTCTACTGTTTAAACTCGATGAAAGGAACATTGTTGACACTTTTCAGCAAGTTGCAATCATGTAATACAGAAATAAACAGTTTTTCATAAACAAGGTCTAAATCATGTTTGAGTTAATCTGTTAGTACAATTTTGCTGTACTGCTTAATCAGGATGATAGGAACACTGTTGACACTTTTCAGCAAGTTGCAATCATGTAATACAGAAATAAACAGTTTTTCAAAAACACGGTCTAAGTCATGTTTGAGTCACTCTGTAAGTACCATTTTGCTCTACTGTTTAAACTCGATGAAAGGAACATTGTTGACACTTTTCAGCAAGTTGCAATCATGAAATACAGAAATAAACAGTTTTTCAAAAACACGGTCTAAGTCATGTTTGAGTCACTCAATACCATTTTGCTGTACTGCTTAATCAGGATGATAGGAACACTGTTTACACTTTTCAGCAAGATGCAATCATGAAATACAGAAATAAACAATTTTTCAAAACAAGGTCTAAGTCATGTTTGAGTCACTCTGTAAGTACCATTTTGCTGTACTGCTTAATCAGGATGATAGGAACACTGTAGACACTTCTCAGCAAGTTGCAATCATGTAATACAGAAATAAACAGTTTTTCAAAACAAGGTCTAAATCATGTTTGATGCACTCTGTAAGTACCATTTGTGCTGTACTGCTTAATCAGGATGATAGGAACACTGTTGACACTTTTCAGCAAGTTGCAATCATGTAATACAGAAATAAACAGTTTTTCAAAAACACGGTCTAAGTCATGTTTGAGTCACTCAGTACCATTTGTGCTGTACTGCTTTAATCAGGATGATAGGAACACTGTTGACACTTTTCAGCAAGTTGCAATCATGAAATACAGAAAAAAAGTTTTTCAAATCAAGGTCTAAATCATGTTTGATGCACTCTGTAAGTACCATTTGTGCTGTACTGCTTAATTAGGATGATAGGAACACTGTTGACACTTTTCAGCAAGTTGCAATCATGTAATACAGAAATAAACAGTTTTTCAAAAAACAAGGTCTTAGTCATATTTGAGTCACTCAGTACCATTTTGCTGTACTGCTTTAATCAGGATGATAGGAACACTGTTGACACTTTTCAGCAAGTTGCAATCATGAAATACAGAAATAAAACGTTTTTCAAATCAAGGTCTAAATCATGTTTGATGCACTCTGTAAGTACCATTTGTGCTGTACTGCTTAATCAGGATGATAGGAACACTGTTGACACTTTTCAGCAAGTTGCAATCATGTAATACAGAAATAAACCGTTTTTCAAAACAAGGTCTAAGTCATGTTTGAGTCACTCTGTAAGTTCAATTTTGCTCTACTGTTTAAACTCGATGAAAGGAACATTGTTGACACTTTTCAGCAAGTTGCAATCATGTAATACAGAAATAAACAGTTTTTCATAAACAAGGTCTAAATCATGTTTGAGTTAATCTGTTAGTACAATTTTGCTGTACTGCTTAATCAGGATGATAGGAACACTGTTGACACTTTTCAGCAAGTTGCAATCATGTAATACAGAAATAAACAGATTTTTCAAAAACACGGTCTAAGTCATGTTTGAGTCACTCTGTAAGTACCATTTTGCTCTACTGTTTAAACTCGATGAAAGGAACATTGTTGACACTTTTCAGCAAGTTGCAATCATGAAATACAGAAATAAACAGTTTTTCAAAACAAGGTCTAAGTCATGTTTGAGTCACTCAATACCATTTTGCTGTACTGCTTAATCAGGATGATAGGAACACTGTTTACACTTTTCAGCAAGATGCAATCATGAAATACAGAAATAAACAATTTTTCAAAACAAGGTCTAAGTCATGTTTGAGTCACTCTGTAAGTACCATTTTGCTGTACTGCTTAATCAGGATGATAGGAACACTGTAGACACTTCTCAGCAAGTTGCAATCATGTAATACAGAAATAAACAGTTTTTCAAAACAAGGTCTAAATCATGTTTGATGCACTCTGTAAGTACCATTTGTGCTGTACTGCTTAATCAGGATGATAGGAACACTGTTGACACTTTTCAGCAAGTTGCAATCATGTAATACAGAAATAAACAGTTTTTCAAAAACACGGTCTAAGTCATGTTTGAGTCACTCAGTACCATTTATGCTGTACTGCTTTAATCAGGATGATAGGAACACTGTTGACACTTTTCAGCAAGTTGCAATCATGAAATACAGAAAAAAAAGTTTTTTCAAATCAAGGTCTAAATCATGTTTGATGCACTCTGTAAGTACCATTTGTGCTGTACTGCTTAATTAGGATGATAGGAACACTGTTGACACTTTTCAGCAAGTTGCAATCATGTATTACAGAAATAAACAGTTTTTCAAAAACACGGTCTAAGTCATGTTTGAGTCACTCAGTACCATTTGTGCTGTACTGCTTTAATCAGGATGATAGGAACACTGTTGACACTTTTCAGCAAGTTGCAATCATGAAATACAGAAAAAAAAGTTTTTCAAATCAAGGTCTAAATCATGTTTGATGCACTCTGTAAGTACCATTTGTGCTGTACTGCTTAATTAGGATGATAGGAACACTGTTGACACTTTTCAGCAAGTTGCAATCATGTAATACAGAAATAAACAGTTTTTCAAAAACAAGGTCTTAGTCATATTTGAGTCACTCAGTACCATTTTGCTGTACTGCTTTAATCAGGATGATAGGAACACTGTTGACACTTTTCAGCAAGTTGCAATCATGAAATACAGAAATAAAACGTTTTTCAAATCAAGGTCTAAATCATGTTTGATGCACTCTGTAAGTACCATTTGTGCTGTACTGCTTAATCAGGATGATAGGAACACTGTTGACACTTTTCAGCAAGTTGCAATCATGTAATACAGAAATAAACCGTTTTTCAAAACAAGGTCTAAGTCATGTTTGAGTCACTCTGTAAGTTCAATTTTGCTCTACTGTTTAAACTCGATGAAAGGAACATTGTTGACACTTTTCAGCAAGTTGCAATCATGTAATACAGAAATAAACAGTTTTTCATAAACAAGGTCTAAATCATGTTTGAGTTAATCTGTTAGTACAATTTTGCTGTACTGCTTAATCAGGATGATAGGAACACTGTTGACACTTTTCAGCAAGTTGCAATCATGTAATACAGAAATAAACAGTTTTTCAAAAACACGGTCTAAGTCATGTTTGAGTCACTCAGTACCATTTGTGCTGTACTGCTTTAATCAGGATGATAGGAACACTGTTGACACTTTTCAGCAAGTTGCAATCATGAAATACAGAAAAAAAAAGGTTTTCAAATCAAGGTCTAAATCATGTTTGATGCACTCTGTAAGTACCATTTGTGCTGTACTGCTTAATTAGGATGATAGGAACACTGTTGACACTTTTCAGCAAGTTGCAATCATGTAATACAGAAATAAACAGTTTTTCAAAAACAAGGTCTTAGTCATATTTGAGTCACTCAGTACCATTTTGCTGTACTGCTTTAATCAGGATGATAGGAACACTGTTGACACTTTTCAGCAAGTTGCAATCATGAAATACAGAAATAAAACGTTTTTCAAATCAAGGTCTAAATCATGTTTGATGCACTCTGTAAGTACCATTTGTGCTGTACTGCTTAATCAGGATGATAGGAACACTGTTGACACTTTTCAGCAAGTTGCAATCATGTAATACAGAAATAAACAGTTTTTCAAAAACACGGTCTAAGTCATGTTTGAGTCACTCAGTACCATTTGTGCTGTACTGCTTTAATCAGGATGATAGGAACACTGTTGACACTTTTCAGCAAGTTGCAATCATGAAATACAGAAAAAAATAGTTTTTCAAATCAAGGTCTAAATCATGTTTGATGCACTCTGTAAGTACCATTTGTGCTGTACTGCTTAATTAGGATGATAGGAACACTGTTGACACTTTTCAGCAAGTTGCAATCATGTAATACAGAAATAAACAGTTTTTCAAAAACAAGGTCTTAGTCATATTTGAGTCACTCAGTACCATTTTGCTGTACTGCTTTAATCAGGATGATAGGAACACTGTTGACACTTTTCAGCAAGTTGCAATCATGAAATACAGAAATAAAACGTTTTTCAAATCAAGGTCTAAATCATGTTTGATGCACTCTGTAAGTACCATTTGTGCTGTACTGCTTAATCAGGATGATAGGAACACTGTTGACACTTTTCAGCAAGTTGCAATCATGTAATACAGAAATAAACCGTTTTTCAAAACAAGGTCTAAGTCATGTTTGAGTCACTCTGTAAGTTCAATTTTGCTCTACTGTTTAAACTCGATGAAAGGAACATTGTTGACACTTTTCAGCAAGTTGCAATCATGTAATACAGAAATAAACAGTTTAACATAAACAAGGTCTAAATCATGTTTGAGTTAATCTGTTAGTACAATTTTGCTGTACTGCTTAATCAGGATGATAGGAACACTGTTGACACTTTTCAGCAAGTTGCAATCATGTAATACAGAAATAAACAGTTTTTCAAAAACACGGTCTAAGTCATGTTTGAGTCACTCTGTAAGTACCATTTTGCTGTACTGCTTAATCAGGATGATAGGAACACTGTTGACACTTTTCAGCAAGTTGCAATCATGAAATACAGAAATAAACAGTTTTTCAAAACAAGGTCTAAATCATGTTTGATGCACTCTGTAAGTACCTTTTGTGCTGTACTGCTTAATCAGGATGAAAGGAACATTGTTGACACATTTCAGCAAGTTGCAATCATGAAATGCAGAAATAAACCGTTTTTCAAAAACAAGGTCTAAGTCATGTTTGAGTTAATCTGTTAGTACCATTTTGCTGTACTGCTTAATCAGGATGATAAGCACTGTTGACACTTTTCAGCAAGTTGCAATCATGAAATACAGAAAAAAAAAGTTTTTCAAATCAAGGTCTAAATCATGTTTTATGCACTCTGTAAGTACCATTTGTGCTGTACTGCTTAATCAGGATGATAGGAACACTGTTGACACTTTTCAGCAAGTTGCAATCATGTAATACAGAAATAAACAGTTTTTCAAAAACAAGGTCTTAGTCATATTTGAGTCACTCAGTACCATTTTGCTGTACTGCTTAATCAGGATGATAGGAACACTGTTGACACTTTTCAGCAAGTTGCAATCATGAAATACAGAAATAAACAATTTTTCAAAAACACGGTCTAAGTCATGTTTGAGTCACTCAGTACCATTTTGCTGTACTGCTTAATCAGGATGATAGGAACACTGTTGACACTTTTCAGCAAGTTGCAATCATGAAATACAGAAATAAAACGTTTTTCAAATCAAGGTCTAAATCATGTTTGATGCACTCTGTAAGTACCATTTGTGCTGTACTGCTTAATCAGGATGATAGGAACACTGTTGACACTTTTCAGCAAGTTGCAATCATGAAATGCAGAAATAAACCGTTTTTCAAAAACAAGGTCTAAGTCATGTTTGAGTTAATCTGTTAGTACCATTTTGCTGTACTGCTTAATCAGGATGATAGGAACACTGTTGACACTTTTCAGCAAGTTGCAATCATGAAATACAGAAATAAAAAGTTTTTCAAATCAAGGTCTAAATCATGTTTGATGCACTCTGTAAGTACCATTTGTGCTGTACTGCTTAATCAGGATGATAGGAACACTGTTGACACTTTTCAGCAAGTTGCAATCATGTAATACAGAAATAACCTGTTTTTCAAAAACAAGATCTAAGTCATATTTGAGTCACTCAGTACCATTTTTGCTGTTCTGCTTAATCAGGATGATAGGAACACTGTTGACACTTTTCAGCAAGTTGCAATCATGAAATACAGAAATAAACAATTTTTCAAAAACACGGTCTAAGTCATGTTTGAGTCACTCAGGACCATTTGTGCTGTACCGCTTTAATCAGGATGATAGGAACACTGTTGACACTTTTCAGCAAGTTGCAATCATGTAATACAGAAATAAACCGTTTTTCAAAAACAAGGTCTAAGTCATGTTTGAGTCACTCTGTAAGTACCATTTTGCTCTACTGTTTAAACTCGATGAAAGGAACATTGTTGACACTTTTCAGCAAGTTGCAATCATGAAATACAGAAATAAACAATTTTTCAAAACAAGGTCTAAGTCATGTTTGAGTCACTCTGTAAGTACCATTTTGCTGTACTGCTTAATCAGGATGATAGGAACACTGTAGACACTTTTCAGCAAGTTGCAATCATGTAATACAGAAATAAACAGTTTTTCAAAACAAGGTCTAAATCATGTTTGATGCACTCTGTAATTACCATTTGTGCTGTACTGCTTAATCAGGATGATAGGAACACTGTTGACACTTTTCAGCAAGTTGCAATCATGTAATACAGAAATAAAAAGTTTTTCAAAAACACGGTCTAAGTCATGTTTGAGTCACTCAGTACCATTTGTGCTGTACTGCTTTAATCAGGATGATAGGAACACTGTTGACACTTTTCAGCAAGTTGCAATCATGAAATACAGAAAAAAAAGTTTTTCAAATCAAGGTCTAAATCATGTTTGATGCACTCTGTAAGTACCATTTGTGCTGTACTGCTTAATTAGGAGGATAGGAACACTGTTGACACTTTTCAGCAAGTTGCAATCATGTAATACAGAAATAAACAGTTTTTCAAAAACAAGGTCTTAGTCATATTTGAGTCACTCAGTACCATTTTGCTGTACTGCTTAATCAGGATGATAGGAACACTGTTGACACTTTTCAGCAAGTTGCAATCATGAAATACAGAAATAAACAATTTTTCAAAAACACGGTCTAAGTCATGTTTGAGTCACTCAGTACCATTTTGCTGTACTGCTTCATCAGGATGATAGGAACACTGTTGACACTTTTCAGCAAGTTGCAATCATGAAATACAGAAATAAAACGTTTTTCAAATCAAGGTCTAAATCATGTTTGATGCACTCTGTAAGTACCATTTGTGCTGTACTGCTTAATCAGGATGATAGGAACACTGTTGACACTTTTCAGCAAGTTGCAATCATGTAATACAGAAATAAACCGTTTTTAAAAACAAGGTCTAAGTCATGTTTGAGTCACTCTAAGTACAATTTTGCTCTACTGTTTAAACTCGATGAAAGGAACATTGTTGACACTTTTCAGCAAGTTGCAATCATGTAATACAGAAATAAACAGTTTTTCATAAACAAGGTCTAAATCATGTTTGAGTTAATCTGTTAGTACAATTTTGCTGTACTGCTTAATCAGGATGATAGGAACACTGTTGACACTTTTCAGCAAGTTGCAATCATGAAATACAGAAATAAACAGTTTTTCAAAACAAGGTCTAAATCATGTTTTATGCACTCTGTAAGTACCTTTTGTGCTGTACTGCTTAATCAGGATGAAAGGAACATTGTTGACACATTTCAGCAAGTTGCAATCATGAAATGCAGAAATAAACCGTTTTTCAAAAACAAGGTCTAAGTCATGTTTGAGTTAATCTGTTAGTACCATTTTGCTGTACTGCTTAATCAGGATGATAGGAACACTGTTGACACTTTTCAGGAAGTTGCAATCATGAAATACAGAAATAAAAAGTTTTTCAAATCAAGGTCTAAATCATGTTTGATGCACTCTGTAAGTACCATTTGTGCTGTACTGCTTAATCAGGATGATAGGAACACTGTTGACACTTTTCAGCAAGTTGCAATCATGTAATACAGAAATAAACAGTTTTTCAAAAACAAGGTCTTAGTCATATTTGAGTCACTCAGTACCATTTTGCTGTACTGCTTAATCAGGATGATAGGAACACTGTTGACACTTTTCAGCAAGTTGCAATCATGAAATACAGAAATAAACAATTTTTCAAAAACACGGTCTAAGTCATGTTTGAGTCACTCAGTACCATTTTGCTGTACTGCTTAATCAGGATGATAGGAACACTGTTGACACTTTTCAGCAAGTTGCAATCATGAAATACAGAAATAAAACGTTTTTCAAATCAAGGTCTAAATCATGTTTGATGCACTCTGTAAGTACCATTTGTGCTGTACTGCTTAATCAGGATGATAGGAACACTGTTGACACTTTTCAGCAAGTTGCAATCATGAAATGCAGAAATAAACCGTTTTTCAAAAACAAGGTCTAAGTCATGTTTGAGTTAATCTGTTAGTACCATTTTGCTGTACTGCTTAATCAGGATGATAGGAACACTGTTGACACTTTTCAGCAAGTTGCAATCATGAAATACAGAAATAAAAAGTTTTTCAAATCAAGGTCTAAATCATGTTTGATGCACTCTGTAAGTACCATTTGTGCTGTACTGCTTAATCAGGATGATAGGAACACTGTTGACACTTTTCAGCAAGTTGCAATCATGTAATACAGAAATAACCTGTTTTTCAAAAACAAGATCTAAGTCATATTTGAGTCACTCAGTACCATTTTGCTGTTCTGCTTAATCAGGATGATAGGAACACTGTTGACACTTTTCAGCAAGTTGCAATCATGAAATACAGAAATAAACAATTTTTCAAAAACACGGTCTAAGTCATGTTTGAGTCACTCAGGACCATTTGTGCTGTACTGCTTTAATCAGGATGATAGGAACACTGTTGACACTTTTCAGCAAGTTGCAATCATGTAATACAGAAATAAACCGTTTTTCAAAAACAAGGTCTAAGTCTTGTTTGAGTCACTCTGTAAGTACCATTTTGCTCTACTGTTTAAACTCGATGAAAGGAACATTGTTGACACTTTTCAGCAAGTTGCAATCATGAAATACAGAAATAAACAATTTTTTCAAAACAAGGTCTAAGTCATGTTTGAGTCACTCTGTAAGTACCATTTTGCTGTACTGCTTAATCAGGATGATAGGAACACTGTAGACACTTTTCAGCAAGTTGCAATCATGTAATACAGAAATAAACAGTTTTTCAAAACAAGGTCTAAATCATGTTTGATGCACTCTGTAATTACCATTTGTGCTGTACTGCTTAATCAGGATGATAGGAACACTGTTGACACTTTTCAGCAAGTTGCAATCATGTAATACAGAAATAAAAAGTTTTTCAAAAACACGGTCTAAGTCATGTTTGAGTCACTCAGTACCATTTGTGCTGTACTGCTTTAATCAGGATGATAGGAACACTGTTGACACTTTTCAGCAAGTTGCAATCATGAAATACAGAAAAAAAAGTTTTTCAAATCAAGGTCTAAATCATGTTTGATGCACTCTGTAAGTACCATTTGTGCTGTACTGCTTAATTAGGAGGATAGGAACACTGTTGACACTTTTCAGCAAGTTGCAATCATGTAATACAGAAATAAACAGTTTTTCAAAAACAAGGTCTTAGTCATATTTGAGTCACTCAGTACCATTTTGCTGTACTGCTTAATCAGGATGATAGGAACACTGTTGACACTTTTCAGCAAGTTGCAATCATGAAATACAGAAATAAACAATTTTTCAAAAACACGGTCTAAGTCATGTTTGAGTCAATCAGTACCATTTTGCTGTACTGCTTCATCAGGATGATAGGAACACTGTTGACACTTTTCAGCAAGTTGCAATCATGAAATACAGAAATAAAACGTTTTTCAAATCAAGGTCTAAATCATGTTTGATGCACTCTGTAAGTACCATTTGTGCTGTACTGCTTAATCAGGATGATAGGAACACTGTTGACACTTTTCAGCAAGTTGCAATCATGTAATACAGAAATAAACCGTTTTTAAAAACAAGGTCTAAGTCATGTTTGAGTCACTCTAAGTACAATTTTGCTCTACTGTTTAAACTCGATGAAAGGAACATTGTTGACACTTTTCAGCAAGTTGCAATCATGTAATACAGAAATAAACAGTTTTTCATAAACAAGGTCTAAATCATGTTTGAGTTAATCTGTTAGTACAATTTTGCTGTACTGCTTAATCAGGATGATAGGAACACTGTTGACACTTTTCAGCAAGTTGCAATCATGAAATACAGAAATAAACAATTTTTCAAAAACACGGTCTAAGTCATGTTTGAGTCACTCAGTACCATTTTGCTGTACTGCTTAATCAGGATGATAGGAACACTGTTGACACTTTTCAGCAAGTTGCAATCATGAAATACAGAAATAAAACGTTTTTCAAATCAAGGTCTAAATCATGTTTGATGCACTCTGTAAGTACCATTTGTGCTGTACTGCTTAATCAGGATGATAGGAACACTGTTGACACTTTTCAGCAAGTTGCAATCATGAAATGCAGAAATAAACCGTTTTTCAAAAACAAGGTCTAAGTCATGTTTGAGTTAATCTGTTAGTACCATTTTGCTGTACTGCTTAATCAGGATGATAGGAACACTGTTGACACTTTTCAGCAAGTTGCAATCATGAAATACAGAAATAAAAAGTTTTTCAAATCAAGGTCTAAATCATGTTTGATGCACTCTGTAAGTACCATTTGTGCTGTACTGCTTAATCAGGATGATAGGAACACTGTTGACACTTTTCAGCAAGTTGCAATCATGTAATACAGAAATAACCTGTTTTTCAAAAACAAGATCTAAGTCATATTTGAGTCACTCAGTACCATTTTGCTGTTCTGCTTAATCAGGATGATAGGAACACTGTTGACACTTTTCAGCAAGTTGCAATCATGAAATACAGAAATAAACAATTTTTCAAAAACACGGTCTAAGTCATGTTTGAGTCACTCAGGACCATTTGTGCTGTACTGCTTTAATCAGGATGATAGGAACACTGTTGACACTTTTCAGCAAGTTGCAATCATGTAATACAGAAATAAACCGTTTTTCAAAAACAAGGTCTAAGTCTTGTTTGAGTCACTCTGTAAGTACCATTTTGCTCTACTGTTTAAACTCGATGAAAGGAACATTGTTGACACTTTTCAGCAAGTTGCAATCATGAAATACAGAAATAAACAATTTTTCAAAACAAGGTCTAAGTCATGTTTGAGTCACTCTGTAAGTACCATTTTGCTGTACTGCTTAATCAGGATGATAGGAACACTGTAGACACTTTTCAGCAAGTTGCAATCATGTAATACAGAAATAAACAGTTTTTCAAAACAAGGTCTAAATCATGTTTGATGCACTCTGTAATTACCATTTGTGCTGTACTGCTTAATAAGGATGATAGGAACACTGTTGACACTTTTCAGCAAGTTGCAATCATGTAATACAGAAATAAAAAGTTTTTCAAAAACACGGTCTAAGTCATGTTTGAGTCACTCAGTACCATTTGTGCTGTACTGCTTTAATCAGGATGATAGGAACACTGTTGACACTTTTCAGCAAGTTGCAATCATGAAATACAGAAAAAAAAAGTTTTTCAAATCAAGGTCTAAATCATGTTTGATGCACTCTGTAAGTACCATTTGTGCTGTACTGCTTAATTAGGAGGATAGGAACACTGTTGACACTTTTCAGCAAGTTGCAATCATGTAATACAGAAATAAACAGTTTTTCAAAAACAAGGTCTTAGTCATATTTGAGTCACTCAGTACCATTTTGCTGTACTGCTTAATCAGGATGATAGGAACACTGTTGACACTTTTCAGCAAGTTGCAATCATGAAATACAGAAATAAACAATTTTTCAAAAACACGGTCTAAGTCATGTTTGAGTCACTCAGTACCATTTTGCTGTACTGCTTCATCAGGATGATAGGAACACTGTTGACACTTTTCAGCAAGTTGCAATCATGAAATACAGAAATAAAACGTTTTTCAAATCAAGGTCTAAATCATGTTTGATGCACTCTGTAAGTACCATTTGTGCTGTACTGCTTAATCAGGATGATAGGAACACTGTTGACACTTTTCAGCAAGTTGCAATCATGTAATACAGAAATAAACCGTTTTTAAAAACAAGGTCTAAGTCATGTTTGAGTCACTCTAAGTACAATTTTGCTCTACTGTTTAAACTCGATGAAAGGAACATTGTTGACACTTTTCAGCAAGTTGCAATCATGTAATACAGAAATAAACAGTTTTTCATAAACAAGGTCTAAATCATGTTTGAGTTAATCTGTTAGTACAATTTTGCTGTACTGCTTAATCAGGATGATAGGAACACTGTTGACACTTTTCAGCAAGTTGCAATCATGAAATACAGAAATAAACAGTTTTTCAAAACAAGGTCTAAATCATGTTTTATGCACTCTGTAAGTACCTTTTGTGCTGTACTGCTTAATCAGGATGAAAGGAACATTGTTGACACATTTCAGCAAGTTGCAATCATGAAATGCAGAAATAAACCGTTTTTCAAAAACAAGGTCTAAGTCATGTTTGAGTTAATCTGTTAGTACCATTTTGCTGTACTGCTTAATCAGGATGATAGGAACACTGTTGACACTTTTCAGCAAGTTGCAATCATGAAATACAGAAATAAAAAGTTTTTCAAATCAAGGTCTAAATCATGTTTGATGCACTCTGTAAGTACCATTTGTGCTTTACTGCTTAATCAGGATGATAGGAACACTGTTGACACTTTTCAGCAAGTTGCAATCATGAAATACAGAAATAAACAGTTTTTCAAAACAAGGTCTAAATCATGTTTTAGTTACTCTGTTAGTACCATTTTGCTGTACTGCTTAACCTGTTGGGTCTAGGGGGCAGCATTTGCACGTCTGGATAAAAAAAATGTACCCGATTTAATCTGGTTACTAATCCTACCCAGTAACTAGAATATGCATATACTTATTATATATGGATAGAAAACACTCTAAAGTTTCCAAAACTGTTTGAATGGTGTCTGTGAGTATAACAGAACTCATTTGGCAGGCAAAACCCTGAGACATTTTCTGACAGGAAGTGGATACCTGATGTGTTGTATTGACTTTAAAGCTATCCCATTGAAAAACACAGGGGTTTAGGAATATTTTGGCACTTCCTATTGCTTCCACTAGATGTCACCAGCCTTTACAAAGTGTTTTGAGTCTTCTGGAGGGAGATCTGACCGAACAAGAGCCATGGAACGATGATGGCCCATTAGACACCTTGCGCGCGTAGTTCATGTTGGGTACCTCGTTCCAATACGTTATAAAAGAGTATGCATTCGTCCACCTTGAATATTATTCATGTTCTGGTTAAAAAAGGCCCTAATGATTTATGCTATACAACGTTTGACATGTTTGAACGAACGGAAATATATTTTTTCCCTCGCTCATGACGAGAAGTCCGGCTGGCTTACATCATGTGCTAACGAGACGGAGATTTTTGGACATAAATGATGAGCTTTTTTGAACAAAACTACATTCGTTATGGACCTGTGATACCTGGAAGTGACATCTGATGAAGAGAATCAAAGGTAATGGATTATTTACATAGTATTTTCGATTTTAGATCTCCCCAACATGACGTCTAGTCTGTATCGCAACGCGTATTTTTCTGGGCGCAGTGCTCAGATTATTGCAAAGTGTGATTTCCCAGTAAGGTTATTTTTAAATCTGGCAAGTTGATTGCGTTCAAAAGATGTAAATCTATAATTCTTTAAATGACAATATAATATTTTACCAATGTTTTCTAATTTTAATTATTTAATTTGTGACGCTGACTTGACTGCCGGTTATTGGAGGGAAACGATTTCCCTCAACATCAATGCCATAGTAAAACGCTGTTTTTGTATATAAATATGAACTTGATAGAACTAAAAATGCATGCATTGTCTAACATAATGTCCTAGGAGTGTCATCTGATGGAGATTGTAAAAGGTTAGTGTATCATTTTAGCTGGTTTTATGGTTTTGGTGACCCTGTCTTTGACTTGACAAAACATTACACACAACTCTTGTAAATGTACTGTCCTAACATACTCTAAATTTATGCTTTCGCCGTAAAACCTTTTTGAAATCGTAAAACGTGGTTAGATTAAGGAGATGTTTAT
Source organism: Salmo salar (assembly GCF_905237065.1). Lineage (NCBI taxonomy): Eukaryota > Metazoa > Chordata > Actinopteri > Salmoniformes > Salmonidae > Salmo > Salmo salar. The sequence goes on from NW_025547646.1 coordinate 27,838, forward strand.
CTTTCAAATGGTGTAACATAGTTGTATTTTTGAAAAATTTGAATTTTGACATTTATTTGGATTCAAATTTGCCGCTCTTGAAATGCACCTGCTGTTGATGGAGTGCACCACAGGTGGCACGCTAGCGTCCCACCTAGCCCCAAGAGGTTAAACTCGATGAAAGGAACATTGTTGACACTTTTCAGCAAGTTGCAATCATGTAATACAGAAATAACCCGTTTTTCAAAAACAAGATCTAAGTCATATTTGAGTCACTCAGTACCATTTTGCTGTTCTGCTTAATCAGGATGATAGGAACACTGTTGACACTTTTCAGCAAGTTGCAATCATGTAATACAGAAATAAACAGTTTTTCAAAAACAAGATCTAAGTCATGTTTGAGTCACTCTGTAAGTACCATTTTGCTGTACTGCTTAATCAGGATGATAGGAACACTGTTGACACTTTTCAGCAAGTTGCAATCATGAAATACAGAAATAAACCGTTTTTCAAAACAAGGTCTAAATCATGTTTTAGTTACTCTGTTAGTACCATTTTGCTGTACTGCTTAATCAGGATGATAGGAAAACTGTTGACACTTTTCAGCAAGTTGCAATCATGAAATACAGAAATAAACAGTTTTTCAAAACAAGGTCTAAATCATGTTTGATGCACTCTGTAAGTACCTTTTGTGCTGTACTGCTTAATCAGGATGATAGGAACACTGTTGACACTTTTCAGCAAGTTGCAATCATGTAATACAGAAATAACCCGTTTTTCAAAAACAAGATCTAAGTCATATTTGAGTCACTCAGTACCATTTTGCTGTTCTGCTTAATCAGGATGATAGGAACACTGTTGACACTTTTCAGCAAGTTGCAATCATGAAATACAGAAATAAACAGTTTTTCAAAAACACGGTCTAAGTCATGTTTGAGTCGCTCAGTACCATTTGTGCTGTACTGCTTAATCAGGATGATAGGAACACTGTTGCCACTTTTCAGCAAGTTGCAATCATGTAATACAGAAATAAACCGTTTTTCAAAAACAAGGTCTAAGTCATGTTTGAGTCACTCTGTAAGTACCATTTCGCTCTACTGTTTAAACTCGATGAAAGGAACATTGTTGACACTTTTCAGCAAGTTGCAATCATGAAATACAGAAATAAACAATTTTTCAAAACAAGGTCTAAGTCATGTTTGAGTCACTCTGTAAGTACCATTTTGCTGTACTGCTTAATCAGGATGATAGGAACACTGTAGACACTTTTCAGCAAGTTGCAATCATGTAATACAGAAATAAACAGTTTTTCAAAACAAGGTCTAAATCATGTTTGATGCACTCTGTAAGTACCATTTGTGCTGTACTGCTTAATCAGGATGATAGGAACACTGTTGACACTTTTCAGCAAATTGCAATCATGTAATACAGAAATAAAAAGTTTTCAAAAACACGGTCTAAGTCATGTTTGAGTCACTCAGTACCATTTGTGCTGTACTGCTTTAATCAGGATGATAGGAACACTGTTGACACTTTTCAGCAAGTTGCAATCATGAAATACAGAAAAAAAAAGTTTTTCAAATCAAGGTCTAAATCATGTTTGATGCACTCTGTAAGTACCATTTGTACTGTACTGCTTAATCAGGATGATAGGAACACTGTTGACACTTTTCAGCAAGTTGCAATCATGTAATACAGAAATAAACAGTTTTTCAAAAACAAGGTCTTAGTCATATTTGAGTCACTCAGTACCATTTTGCTGTACTGCTTAATCAGGATGATAGGAACACTGTTGACACTTTTCAGCAAGTTGCAATCATGAAATACAGAAATAAAACGTTTTTCAAATCAAGGTCTAAATCATGTTTGATGCACTCTGTAAGTACCATTTGTGCTGTACTGCTTAATCAGGATGATAGGAACACTGTTGACACTTTTCAGCAAGTTGCAATCATGTAATACAGAAATAAACCGTTTTTCAAAACAAGGTCTAAGTCATGTTTGAGTCACTCTGTAAGTACAATTTTGCTCTACTGTTTAAACTCGATGAAAGGAACATTGTTGACACTTTTCAGCAAGTTGCAATCATGTAATACAGAAATAAACAGTTTTTCATAAACAAGGTCTAAATCATGTTTGAGTTAATCTGTTAGTACAATTTTGCTGTACTGCTTAATCAGGATGATAGGAACACTGTTGACACTTTTCAGCAAGTTGCAATCATGTAATACAGAAATAAACAGTTTTTCAAAAACACGGTCTAAGTCATGTTTGAGTCACTCAGGACCATTTTGCTGTACTGCTTAATCAGGATGATAGGAACACTGTAGACACTTTTCAGCAAGTTGCAATCATGTAATACAGAAATAAAAAGTTTTTCAAAAACACGGTCTAAGTCATGTTTGATGCACTCTGTAAGTACCATTTGTGCTGTACTGCTTAATCAGGATTATAGGAAAACTGTTGACACTTTTCAGCAAGTTGCAATCATGTAATACAGAAATAAACCGTTTTTCAAAAACAAAGTCTAAGTCAGGTTTGAGTCACTCTGTTAGTACCATTTTGCTGTATTGCTTAATCAGGATGATAGGAACACTGTAGACACTTTTCAGCAAGTTGCAATCATGTAATACAGAAATAAACAGTTTTTCAAAACAAGGTCTAAATCATGTTTGATGCACTCGTAAGTACCATTTGTGCTGTACTGCTTAATCAGGATGATAGGAACACTGTTGACACTTTTCAGCAAGTTGCAATCATGTAATACAGAAATAAACAGTTTTTCAAAAACACGGTCTAAGTCATGTTTGAGTCACTCTGTAAGTACCATTTTGCTGTACTGCTTAATCAGGATGATAGGAACACTGTAGACACTTTTCAGCAAGTTGCAATCATGTAATACAGAAATAACCCGTTTTTCAAAAACAAGATCTAAGTCATATTTGAGTCACTCAGTACCATTTTGCTGTTGTGCTTAATCAGGATGATAGGAACACTGTTGACACTTTTCAGCAAGTTGCAATCATGTAATACAGAAATAAACAGTTGTTCAAAAACAAAGTCTAAGTCAGGTTTGAGTCACTCTGTTAGTACCATTTTGCTGTATTGCTTAATCAGGATGATAGGAACACTGTTGACACTTTTCAGCAAGTTGCAATCATGAAATACAGAAATAAACAGTTTTTCAAAACAAGGTCTAAATCATGTTTTAGTTACTCTGTTAGTACCATTTTGCTGTACTGCTTAATCAGGATGATAGGAAAACTGTTGACACTTTTCAGCAAGTTGCAATCATGAAATACAGAAATAAACAGTTTTTCAAAACAAGGTCTAAATCATGTTTGATGCACTCTGTAAGTACCTTTTGTGCTGTACTGCTTAATCAGGATGATAGGAACACTGTTGACACTTTTCAGCAAGTTGCAATCATGTAATACAGAAATAACCCGCTTTTCAAAAACAAGATCTAAGTCATATTTGAGTCACTCAGTACCATTTTGCTGTTCTGCTTAATCAGGATGATAGGAACACTGTTGACACTTTTCAGCAAGTTGCAATCATGAAATACAGAAATAAACAGTTTTTCAAAAACACGGTCTAAGTCATGTTTGAGTCGCTCAGTACCATTTGTGCTGTACTGCTTAATCAGGATGATAGGAACACTGTTGCCACTTTTCAGCAAGTTGCAATCATGTAATACAGAAATAAACCGTTTTTCAAAAACAAGGTCTAAGTCATGTTTGAGTCACTCTGTAAGTACCATTTCGCTCTACTGTTTAAACTCGATGAAAGGAACATTGTTGACACTTTTCAGCAAGTTGCAATCATGAAATACAGAAATAAACAATTTTTTCAAAACAAGGTCTAAGTCATGTTTGAGTCACTCTGTAAGTACCATTTTGCTGTACTGCTTAATCAGGATGATAGGAACACTGTAGACACTTTTCAGCAAGTTGCAATCATGTAATACAGAAATAAACAGTTTTTCAAAACAAGGTCTAAATCATGTTTGATGCACTCTGTAAGTACCATTTGTGCTGTACTGCTTAATCAGGATGATAGGAACACTGTTGACACTTTTCAGCAAATTGCAATCATGTAATACAGAAATAAAAAGTTTTCAAAAACACGGTCTAAGTCATGTTTGAGTCACTCAGTACCATTTGTGCTGTACTGCTTTAATCAGGATGATAGGAACACTGTTGACACTTTTCAGCAAGTTGCAATCATGAAATACAGAAAAAAAAGTTTTTCAAATCAAGGTCTAAATCATGTTTGATGCACTCTGTAAGTACCATTTGTACTGTACTGCTTAATCAGGATGATAGGAACACTGTTGACACTTTTCAGCAAGTTGCAATCATGAAATACAGAAATAAAACGTTTTTCAAATCAAGGTCTAAATCATGTTTGATGCACTCTGTAAGTACCATTTGTGCTGTACTGCTTAATCAGGATGATAGGAACACTGTTGACACTTTTCAGCAAGTTGCAATCATGTAATACAGAAATAAACCGTTTTTCAAAACAAGGTCTAAGTCATGTTTGAGTCACTCTGTAAGTACAATTTTGCTCTACTGTTTAAACTCGATGAAAGGAACATTGTTGACACATTTCAGCAAGTTGCAATCATGTAATACAGAAATAAACAGTTTTTCATAAACAAGGTCTAAATCATGTTTGAGTTAATCTGTTAGTACAATTTTGCTGTACTGCTTAATCAGGATGATAGGAACACTGTTGACACTTTTCAGCAAGTTGCAATCATGTAATACAGAAATAAACAGTTTTTCAAAAACACGGTCTAAGTCATGTTTGAGTCACTCAGGACCATTTTGCTGTACTGCTTAATCAGGATGATAGGAACACTGTAGACACTTTTCAGCAAGTTGCAATCATGTAATACAGAAATAAAAAGTTTTTCAAAAACACGGTCTAAGTCATGTTTGATGCACTCTGTAAGTACCATTTGTGCTGTACTGCTTAATCAGGATTATAGGAAAACTGTTGACACTTTTCAGCAAGTTGCAATCATGTAATACAGAAATAAACCGTTTTTCAAAAACAAAGTCTAAGTCAGGTTTGAGTCACTCTGTTAGTACCATTTTGCTGTATTGCTTAATCAGGATGATAGGAACACTGTAGACACTTTTCAGCAAGTTGCAATCATGTAATACAGAAATAAACAGTTTTTCAAAACAAGGTCTAAATCATGTTTGATGCACTCTGTAAGTACCATTTGTGCTGTACTGCTTAATCAGGATGATAGGAACACTGTTGACACTTTTCAGTAAGTTGCAATCATGTAATACAGAAATAAACAGTTTTTCAAAAACACGGTCTAAGTCATGTTTGAGTCACTCTGTAAGTACCATTTTGCTGTACTGCTTAATCAGGATGATAGGAACACTGTAGACACTTTTCAGCAAGTTGCAATCATGTAATACAGAAATAAAAAGTTTTTCAAAAACACGGTCTAAGTCATGTTTGAGTCACTCAGTACCATTTGTGCTGTACTGCTTTAATCAGGATGATAGGAACACTGTTGACACTTTTCAGCAAGTTGCAATCATGAAATACAGAAAAAAAAGTTTTTCAAATCAAGGTCTAAATCATGTTTGATGTACTCTGTAAGTACCATTTGTGCTTTACTGCTTAATCAGGATGATAGGAACACTGTTGACACTTTTCAGCAAGTTGCAATCATGTAATACAGAAATAACCCGTTTTTCAAAAACAAGATCTAAGTCATATTTGAGTCACTCAGTACCATTTTGCTGTTCTGCTTAATCAGGATGATAGGAACACTGTTGACACTTTTCAGCAAGTTGCAATCATGTAATACAGAAATAAACAGTTGTTCAAAAACAAAGTCTAAGTCAGGTTTGAGTCACTCTGTTAGTACCATTTTGCTGTATTGCTTAATCAGGATGATATGAACACTGTTGACACTTTTCAGCAAGTTGCAATCATGAAATACAGAAATAAACAGTTTTTCAAAACAAGGTCTAAATCATGTTTTAGTTACTCTGTTAGTACCATTTTGCTGTACTGCTTAATCAGGATGATAGGAAAACTGTTGACACTTTTCAGCAAGTTGCAATCATGAAATACAGAAATAAACAGTTTTTCAAAACAAGGTCTAAATCATGTTTGATGCACTCTGTAAGTACCTTTTGTGCTGTACTGCTTAATCAGGATGAAAGGAACATTGTTGACACATTTCAGCAAGTTGCAATCATGAAATGCAGAAATAAACCGTTTTTCCAAAACAAGGTCTAAGTCATGTTTGAGTTAATCTGTTAGTACCATTTTGCTGTACTGCTTAATCAGGATGATAGGAACACTGTTGACACTTTTCAGCAAGTTGCAATCATGAAATACAGAAATAAAAGGTTTTTCAAATCAAGGTCTAAATCATGTTTGATGCACTCTGTAAGTACCATTTGTGCTTTACTGCTTAATCAGGATGATAGGAACACTGTTGACACTTTTCAGCAAGTTGCAATCATGTAATACAGAAATAACCCGTTTTTCAAAAACAAGATCTAAGTCATATTTGAGTCACTCAGTACCATTTTGCTGTTCTGCTTAATCAGGATGATAGGAACACTGTTGACACTTTTCAGCAAGTTGCAATCATGAAATACAGAAATAAACAGTTTTTCAAAAAACACGGTCTAAGTCATGTTTGAGTCGCTCAGTACCATTTGTGCTGTACTGCTTAATCAGGATGATAGGAACACTGTTGCCACTTTTCAGCAAGTTGCAATCATGTAATACAGAAATAAACCGTTTTTCAAAAACAAGGTCTAAGTCATGTTTGAGTCACTCTGTAAGTACCATTTCGCTCTACTGTTTAAACTCGATGAAAGGAACATTGTTGACACTTTTCAGCAAGTTGCAATCATGAAATACAGAAATAAACAATTTTTCAAAACAAGGTCTAAGTCATGTTTGAGTCACTCTGTAAGTACCATTTTGCTGTACTGCTTAATCAGGATGATAGGAACACTGTAGACACTTTTCAGCAAGTTGCAATCATGTAATACAGAAATAAACAGTTTTTCAAAACAAGGTCTAAATCATGTTTGATGCACTCTGTAAGTACCATTTGTGCTGTACTGCTTAATCAGGATGATAGGAACACTGTTGACACTTTTCAGCAAATTGCAATCATGTAATACAGAAATAAAAAGTTTTCAAAAACACGGTCTAAGTCATGTTTGAGTCACTCAGTACCATTTGTGCTGTACTGCTTTAATCAGGATGATAGGAACACTGTTGACACTTTTCAGCAAGTTGCAATCATGAAATACAGAAAAAAAAAGTTTTTCAAATCAAGGTCTAAATCATGTTTGATGCACTCTGTAAGTACCATTTTTACTGTACTGCTTAATCAGGATGATAGGAACACTGTTGACACTTTTCAGCAAGTTGCAATCATGTAATACAGAAATAAACAGTTTTTCAAAAACAAGGTCTTAGTCATATTTGAGTCACTCAGTACCATTTTGCTGTACTGCTTAATCAGGATGATAGGAACACTGTTGACACTTTTCAGCAAGTTGCAATCATGAAATACAGAAATAAAACGTTTTTCAAATCAAGGTCTAAATCATGTTTGATGCACTCTGTAAGTACCATTTGTGCTGTACTGCTTAATCAGGATGATAGGAACACTGTTGACACTTTTCAGCAAGTTGCAATCATGTAATACAGAAATAAACCGTTTTTCAAAACAAGGTCTAAGTCATGTTTGAGTCACTCTGTAAGTACAATTTTGCTCTACTGTTTAAACTCGATGAAAGGAACATTGTTGACACATTTCAGCAAGTTGCAATCATGTAATACAGAAATAAACAGTTTTTCATAAACAAGGTCTAAATCATGTTTGAGTTAATCTGTTAGTACAATTTTGCTGTACTGCTTAATCAGGATGATAGGAACACTGTTGACACTTTTCAGCAAGTTGCAATCATGTAATACAGAAATAAACAGTTTTTCAAAAACACGGTCTAAGTCATGTTTGAGTCACTCAGGACCATTTTGCTGTACTGCTTAATCAGGATGATAGGAACACTGTAGACACTTTTCAGCAAGTTGCAATCATGTAATACAGAAATAAAAAGTTTTTCAAAAACACGGTCTAAGTCATGTTTGATGCACTCTGTAAGTACCATTTGTGCTGTACTGCTTAATCAGGATTATAGGAAAACTGTTGACACTTTTCAGCAAGTTGCAATCATGTAATACAGAAATAAACCGTTTTTCAAAAACAAAGTCTAAGTCAGGTTTGAGTCACTCTGTTAGTACCATTTTGCTGTATTGCTTAATCAGGATGATAGGAACACTGTAGACACTTTTCAGCAAGTTGCAATCATGTAATACAGAAATAAACAGTTTTTCAAAACAAGGTCTAAATCATGTTTGATGCACTCTGTAAGTACCATTTGTGCTGTACTGCTTAATCAGGATGATAGGAACACTGTTGACACTTTTCAGCAAGTTGCAATCATGTAATACAGAAATAACCCGTTTTTCAAAAACAAGATCTAAGTCATATTTGAGTCACTCAGTACCATTTTGCTGTTCTGCTTAATCAGGATGATAGGAACACTGTTGACACTTTTCAGCAAGTTGCAATCATGAAATACAGAAATAAACAGTTTTTCAAAAACACGGTCTAAGTCATGTTTGAGTCGCTCAGTACCATTTGTGCTGTACTGCTTAATCAGGATGATAGGAACACTGTTGCCACTTTTCAGCAAGTTGCAATCATGTAATACAGAAATAAACCGTTTTTCAAAAACAAGGTCTAAGTCATGTTTGAGTCACTCTGTAAGTACCATTTCGCTCTACTGTTTAAACTCGATGAAAGGAACATTGTTGACACTTTTCAGCAAGTTGCAATCATGAAATACAGAAATAAACAATTTTTCAAAACAAGGTCTAAGTCATGTTTGAGTCACTCTGTAAGTACCATTTTGCTGTACTGCTTAATCAGGATGATAGGAACACTGTAGACACTTTTCAGCAAGTTGCAATCATGTAATACAGAAATAAACAGTTTTTCAAAACAAGGTCTAAATCATGTTTGATGCACTCTGTAAGTACCATTTGTGCTGTACTGCTTAATCAGGATGATAGGAACACTGTTGACACTTTTCAGCAAATTGCAATCATGTAATACAGAAATAAAAAGTTTTCAAAAACACGGTCTAAGTCATGTTTGAGTCACTCAGTACCATTTGTGCTGTACTGCTTTAATCAGGATGATAGGAACACTGTTGACACTTTTCAGCAAGTTGCAATCATGAAATACAGAAAAAAAAAGTTTTTCAAATCAAGGTCTAAATCATGTTTGATGCACTCTGTAAGTACCATTTTTACTGTACTGCTTAATCAGGATGATAGGAAAACTGTTGACACTTTTCAGCAAGTTGCAATCATGTAATACAGAAATAAACAGTTTTTCAAAAACAAGGTCTTAGTCATATTTGAGTCACTCAGTACCATTTTGCTGTACTGCTTAATCAGGATGATAGGAACACTGTTGACACTTTTCAGCAAGTTGCAATCATGAAATACAGAAATAAAACGTTTTTCAAATCAAGGTCTAAATCATGTTTGATGCACTCTGTAAGTACCATTTGTGCTGTACTGCTTAATCAGGATGATAGGAACACTGTTGACACTTTTCAGCAAGTTGCAATCATGTAATACAGAAATAAACCGTTTTTCAAAACAAGGTCTAAGTCATGTTTGAGTCACTCTGTAAGTACAATTTTGCTCTACTGTTTAAACTCGATGAAAGGAACATTGTTGACACATTTCAGCAAGTTGCAATCATGTAATACAGAAATAAACAGTTTTTCATAAACAAGGTCTAAATCATGTTTGAGTTAATCTGTTAGTACAATTTTGCTGTACTGCTTAATCAGGATGATAGGAACACTGTTGACACTTTTCAGCAAGTTGCAATCATGTAATACAGAAATAAACAGTTTTTCAAAAACACGGTCTAAGTCATGTTTGAGTCACTCAGGACCATTTTGCTGTACTGCTTAATCAGGATGATAGGAACACTGTAGACACTTTTCAGCAAGTTGCAATCATGTAATACAGAAATAAAAAGTTTTTCAAAAACACGGTCTAAGTCATGTTTGATGCACTCTGTAAGTACCATTTGTGCTGTACTGCTTAATCAGGATTATACGAAAACTGTTGACACTTTTCAGCAAGTTGCAATCATGTAATACAGAAATAAACCGTTTTTCAAAAACAAAGTCTAAGTCAGGTTTGAGTCACTCTGTTAGTACCATTTTGCTGTATTGCTTAATCAGGATGATAGGAACACTGTAGACACTTTTCAGCAAGTTGCAATCATGTAATACAGAAATAAACAGTTTTTCAAAACAAGGTCTAAATCATGTTTGATGCACTCTGTAAGTACCATTTGTGCTGTACTGCTTAATCAGGATGATAGGAACACTGTTGACACTTTTCAGCAAGTTGCAATCATGTAATACAGAAAAAAACAGTTTTTCAAAAACACGGTCTAAGTCATGTTTGAGTCACTCTGTAAGTACCATTTTGCTGTACTGCTTAATCAGGATGATAGGAACACTGTAGACACTTTTCAGCAAGTTGCAATCATGTAATACAGAAATAAAACGTTTTTCAAAAACAAGGTCTAAGTCATGTTTGAGTCACTCAGTACCATTTGTGCTGTACTGCTTTAATCAGGATGATAGGAACACTGTTGACACTTTTCAGCAAGTTGCAATCATGAAATACAGAAAAAAAAAGTTTTTCAAATCAAGGTCTAAATCATGTTTGATGTACTCTGTAAGTACCATTTGTGCTTTACTGCTTAATCAGGATGATAGGAACACTGTTGACACTTTTCAGCAAGTTGCAATCATGTAATACAGAAATAACCCGTTTTTCAAAAACAAGATCTAAGTCATGTTTGAGTCACTCTGTAAGTACCATTTTGCTGTACTGCTTAACCTGTTGGGTCTAGGGGGCAGCATTTGCACGTCTGGATAAAAAAAATGTACCCGATTTAATCTGGTTACTAATCCTACCCAGTAACTAGAATATGCATATACTTATTATATATGGATAGAAAACACTCTAAAGTTTCCAAAACTGTTTGAATGGTGTCTGTGAGTATAACAGAACTCATTTGGCAGGCAAAACCCTGAGACATTTTCTGACAGGAAGTGGATACCTGATGTGTTGTATTGACTTTAAACCTATCCCATTGAAAAACACAGGGGTTTAGGAATATTTTGGCACTTCCTATTGCTTCCACTAGATGTCACCAGCCTTTACAAAGTGTTTTGAGTCTTCTGGAGGGAGATCTGACCGAACAAGAGCCATGGAACGGTGATGTCCCATTAGACACCTGGCGCGCTTACTTCATGTTGGGTACCCTCGTTCCAATACGTTATAAAAGGCTATGCATTCGTCCACCTTGAATATTATTCATGTTCTGGTTAAAAAGGCCCTAATGATTTATGCTATACAACGTTTGACATGTTTGAACGAACGGAAATATATTTTTTCCCCTCGTTCATGACGGAAGTCCGGCTGGCTTACATCATGTGCTAACGAGACGGAGATTTTTGGACATAAATGATGAGCTTTTTTGAACAAAACTACATTCGTTATGGACCTGTGATACCTGGAAGTGACATCTGATGAAGAGAATCAAAGGTAATGGATTATTTACATAGTATTTTCGATTTTAGATCTCCCCAACATGACGTCTAGTCTGTATCGCAACGCGTATTTTTCTGGGCACAGTGCTCAGATTATTGCAAAGTGTGATTTCCCAGTAAGGTTATTTTAAATCTGGCAAGTTGATTGCGTTCAAAAGATGTAAATCTATAATTCTTTAAATGACAATATAATATTTTACCAATGTTTTCTAATTTTAATTATTTAATTTGTGACGCTGACTTGACTGCCGGTTATTGGAGGGAAACGATTTCCTCAACATCAATGCCATAGTAAAACGCTGTTTTTGTATATAAATATGAACTTGATAGAACTAAAAATGCATGCATTGTCTAACATAATGTCCTAGGAGTGTCATCTGATGGAGATTGTAAAAGGTTAGTGTATCATTTTAGCTGGTTTTATGGTTTTGGTGACCCTGTCTTTTGACTTGACAAAACATTACACACAACTCTTGTAAATGTACTGTCCTAACATACTCTAAATTTATGCTTTCGCCAGAAAACCTTTTTGAAATCGTAAAACGTGGTTAGATTAAGGAGATGTTTATCTTTCAAATGGTGTAACATAGTTGTATTTTTGAAAAATTTGAATTTTGACATTTATTTGGATTCAAATTTGCCGCTCTTGAAATGCACCTGCTGTTGATGGAGTGCACCACGGGTGGCACGCTAGCGTCCCACCTAGCCCCAAGAGGTTAATCAGGATGATAGGAACACTGTTGACACTTTTCAGCAAGTTGCAATCATGAAATACAGAAATAAACAGTTTTTCAAAACAAGATCTAAATCATGTTTTAGTTACTCTGTTAGTACCATTTTGCTGTACTGCTTAATCAGGATGATAGGAAAACTGTTGACACTTTTCAGCAAGTTGCAATCATGAAATACAGAAATAAACAGTTTTTCAAAACAAGGTCTAAATCATGTTTGATGCACTCTGTAAGTACCTTTTGTGCTGTACTGCTTAATCAGGATGAAAGGAACATTGTTGACACATTTCAGCAAGTTGCAATCATGAAATGCAGAAATAAACCGTTTTTCCAAAACAAGGTCTAAGTCATGTTTGAGTTAATCTGTTAGTACCATTTTGCTGTACTGCTTAATCAGGATGATAGGAACACTGTTGACACTTTTCAGCAAGTTGCAATCATGAAATACAGAAATAAAAGGTTTTTCAAATCAAGGTCTAAATCATGTTTGATGCACTCTGTAAGTACCATTTGTGCTTTACTGCTTAATCAGGATGATATGAACACTGTTGACACTTTTCAGCAAGTTGCAATCATGTAATACAGAAATAACCCGTTTTTCAAAAACAAGATCTAAGTCATATTTGAGTCACTCAGTACCATTTTGCTGTTCTGCTTAATCAGGATGATAGGAACACTGTTGACACTTTTCAGCAAGTTGCAATCATGTAATACAGAAATAAACAGTTTTTCAAAAACACGGTCTAAGTCATGTTTGAGTCACTCAGGACCATTTTGCTGTACTGCTTAATCAGGATGATAGGAACACTGTAGACACTTTTCAGCAAGTTGCAATCATGTAATACAGAAATAAAACGTTTTTCAAAAACACGGTCTAAGTCATGTTTGATGCACTCTGTAAGTACCATTTGTGCTGTACTGCTTAATCAGGATTATAGGAAAACTGTTGACACTTTTCAGCAAGTTGCAATCATGTAATACAGAAATAAACCGTTTTTCAAAAACAAAGTCTAAGTCAGGTTTGAGTCACTCTGTTAGTACCATTTTGCTGTATTGCTTAATCAGGATGATAGGAACACTGTAGACACTTTTCAGCAAGTTGCAATCATGTAATACAGAAATAAACAGTTTTTCAAAACAAGGTCTAAATCATGTTTGATGCACTCTGTAAGTACCATTTGTGCTGTACTGCTTAATCAGGATGATAGGAACACTGTTGACACTTTTCAGCAAGTTGCAATCATGTAATACAGAAATAAACAGTTTTTCAAAAACACGGTCTAAGTCATGTTTGAGTCACTCTGTAAGTACCATTTTGCTGTACTGCTTAATCAGGATGATAGGAACACTGTAGACACTTTTCAGCAAGTTGCAATCATGTAATACAGAAATAAAAAGTTTTTCAAAAACACGGTCTAAGTCATGTTTGAGTCACTCAGTACCATTTGTGCTGTACTGCTTTAATCAGGATGATAGGAACACTGTTGACACTTTTCAGCAAGTTGCAATCATGAAATACAGAAAAAAAAGTTTTTCAAATCAAGGTCTAAATCATGTTTGATGTACTCTGTAAGTACCATTTGTGCTTTACTGCTTAATCAGGATGATAGGAACACTGTTGACACTTTTCAGCAAGTTGCAATCATGTAATACAGAAATAACCCGTTTTTCAAAAACAAGATCTAAGTCATATTTGAGTCACTCAGTACCATTTTGCTGTTCTGCTTAATCAGGATGATAGGAACACTGTTGACACTTTTCAGCAAGTTGCAATCATGTAATACAGAAATAAACAGTTGTTCAAAAACAAAGTCTAAGTCAGGTTTGAGTCACTCTGTTAGTACCATTTTGCTGTATTGCTTAATCAGGATGATATGAACACTGTTGACACTTTTCAGCAAGTTGCAATCATGAAATACAGAAATAAACAGTTTTTCAAAACAAGGTCTAAATCATGTTTTAGTTACTCTGTTAGTACCATTTTGCTGTACTGCTTAATCAGGATGATAGGAAAACTGTTGACACTTTTCAGCAAGTTGCAATCATGAAATACAGAAATAAACAGTTTTTCAAAACAAGGTCTAAATCATGTTTGATGCACTCTGTAAGTACCTTTTGTGCTGTACTGCTTAATCAGGATGAAAGGAACATTGTTGACACATTTCAGCAAGTTGCAATCATGAAATACAGAAATAAAAGGTTTTTCAAATCAAGGTCTAAATCATGTTTGATGCACTCTGTAAGTACCATTTGTGCTTTACTGCTTAATCAGGATGATAGGAACACTGTTGACACTTTTCAGCAAGTTGCAATCATGTAATACAGAAATAACCCGTTTTTCAAAAACAAGATCTAAGTCATATTTGAGTCACTCAGTACCATTTTGCTGTTCTGCTTAATCAGGATGATAGGAACACTGTTGACACTTTTTCAGCAAGTTGCAATCATGAAATACAGAAATAAACAGTTTTTCAAAAACACGGTCTAAGTCATGTTTGAGTCGCTCAGTACCATTTGTGCTGTACTGCTTAATCAGGATGATAGGAACACTGTTGCCACTTTTCAGCAAGTTGCAATCATGTAATACAGAAATAAACCGTTTTTCAAAAAACAAGGTCTAAGTCATGTTTGAGTCACTCTGTAAGTACCATTTCGCTCTACTGTTTAAACTCGATGAAAGGAACATTGTTGACACTTTTCAGCAAGTTGCAATCATGAAATACAGAAATAAACAATTTTTCAAAACAAGGTCTAAGTCATGTTTGAGTCACTCTGTAAGTACCATTTTGCTGTACTGCTTAATCAGGATGATAGGAACACTGTAGACACTTTTCAGCAAGTTGCAATCATGTAATACAGAAATAAACAGTTTTTCAAAACAAGGTCTAAATCATGTTTGATGCACTCTGTAAGTACCATTTGTGCTGTACTGCTTAATCAGGATGATAGGAACACTGTTGACACTTTTCAGCAAATTGCAATCATGTAATACAGAAATAAAAAGTTTTCAAAAACACGGTCTAAGTCATGTTTGAGTCACTCAGTACCATTTGTGCTGTACTGCTTTAATCAGGATGATAGGAACACTGTTGACACTTTTCAGCAAGTTGCAATCATGAAATACAGAAAAAAAAGTTTTTCAAATCAAGGTCTAAATCATGTTTGATGCACTCTGTAAGTACCATTTGTACTGTACTGCTTAATCAGGATGATAGGAACACTGTTGACACTTTTCAGCAAGTTGCAATCATGTAATACAGAAATAAACAGTTTTTCAAAAACAAGGTCTTAGTCATATTTGAGTCACTCAGTATCATTTTGCTGTACTGCTTAATCAGGATGATAGGAACACTGTTGACACTTTTCAGCAAGTTGCAATCATGAAATACAGAAATAAAACGTTTTTCAAATCAAGGTCTAAATCATGTTTGATGCACTCTGTAAGTACCATTTGTGCTGTACTGCTTAATCAGGATGATAGGAACACTGTTGACACTTTTCAGCAAGTTGCAATCATGTAATACAGAAATAAACCGTTTTTCAAAACAAGGTCTAAGTCATGTTTGAGTCACTCTGTAAGACCGAATTTTGCTCTACTGTTTAAACTCGATGAAAGGAACATTGTTGACACATTTCAGCAAGTTGCAATCATGTAATACAGAAATAAACAGTTTTTCAAAAAACACGGTCTAAGTCATGTTTGAGTCACTCAGGACCATTTTGCTGTACTGCTTAATCAGGATGATAGGAACACTGTAGACACTTTTCAGCAAGTTGCAATCATGTAATACAGAAATAAAACGTTTTTCAAAAACACGGTCTAAATCTGTTTGATGCACTCTGTAAGTACCATTTGTGCTGTACTGCTTAATCAGGATGATAGGAACACTGTTGACACTTTTCAGCAAATTGCAATCATGTAATACAGAAATAAAAAGTTTTCAAAACACGGTCTAAGTCATGTTTGAGTCACTCAGTACCATTTGTGCTGTACTGCTTTAATCAGGATGATAGGAACACTGTTGACACTTTTCAGCAAGGTTGCAATCATGAAATACAGAAAAAAAGTTTTTCAAATCAAGGTCTAAATCATGTTTGATGCACTCTGTAAGTACCATTTGTACTGTACTGCTTAATCAGGATGATAGGAACACTGTTGACACTTTTCAGCAAGTTGCAATCATGTAATACAGAAATAAACAGTTTTTCAAAAACAAGGTCTTAGTCACATTTGAGTCACTCAGTATCATTTTGCTGTACTGCTTAATCAGGATGATAGGAACACTGTTGACACTTTTCAGCAAGTTGCAATCATGAAATACAGAAATAAAAACGGTTTTTCAAATCAAGGTCTAAATCATGTTTGATGCACTCTGTAAGTACCATTTGTGCTGTACTGCTTAATCAGGATGATAGGAACACTGTTGACACATTTCAGCAAGTTGCAATCATGTAATACAGAAATAAAAGTTTTCAAAAACACGGTCTAAGTCATGTTTGATGCACTCTGTAAGTACCATTTTGCTCTACTGTTTAAACTCGATGAAAGGAACATTGTTGACACATTTCAGCAAGTTGCAATCATGTAATACAGAAATAAACAGTTTTTCAAAAACACGGTCTAAGTCATGTTTGAGTCACTCAGGACCATTTTGCTGTACTGCTTAATCAGGATGATAGGGAACACTGTTGCCACTTTTCAGCAAGTTGCAATCATGTAATACAGAAATAAACCGTTTTTCAAAAACAAGGTCTAAGTCATGTTTGAGTCACTCTGTAAGTACCATTTCGCTCTACTGTTTAAACTCGAGTGAAAAACATTGTTGACACTTTTCAGCTAGTTGCAATCATGAAATACAGAAATAAAAATTTTTTCAAAACAAGGTCTAAGTCATGTTTGAGTCACTCTGTAAGTACCATTTGCTGTACTGCTTAATCAGGATGATAGAAACACTGTAGACACTTTTCAGCAAGTTGCAATCATGTAATACAGAAATAAACAGTTTTTCAAAACACAAATTCTAAATCATGTTTGATGCACTCTGTAAGTACCATTTGTGCTGTACTGCTTAATCAGGGTGGTAGGAACACTGTTGACACTTTTCAGAAATGTACAATCATATAATACAGAAATAAAAAGTTTTCAAAAACACGGTCACTAAGTCATGTTTGAGTCCTCGGTACCATTTGTGCTGTACTGCTTTAATCAGGAATGATAGGAACACTGTTGACACTTTTCAGCAAGTTGCAATCACGAAATACAGAAAAAAAAGTTTTTCAAATCAAGGTCTAAATCATCTTTGAATGCACTCTGTAAGTACCGTCTGTGCTGTACTGCTTAATCAGGACGATAGGAACGCTTTTTTGACACTTTTCAGCAAGTTGCAATCATGTAATACAGAAATAAACAGTTTTTCAAAAACAAAGGTCTTAGTCATATTTGAGTCACTCAGTATCATTTTTGCTGTACTGCCCAATCAGGATATTAGGAACACTGTTGACACTTTTTCGCAAGTTGCAATCGTAAATACAGAAATAAAACGTTTTTCAAATCAAGGTCTACGTCATGTTTGATGCACTCTGTAGTACCATTTGTGCTGTGCTGCTTAATCAGGATGATAGGAACACTGTTGAAGCACTTTTCAGCAAGTTGCAGTCATATAATACAGAAATAAACCGTTTTTCAAAACAAGAGTCTAAGTCATATTTGAGATCACTCTGTAAGTACAATTTTGCTCTACTGTTTACATTCGAAATTAGAAGGAACATTGTTGACACATTTCAGCAGGGGTTGCAATCATGCGAAATAACAGTTTTTCAAAATCACGGTCAGAAGTCATACTTTGAGTCACTCAGGACCATTTTGCTGTACTGCTTAATCAGGATGGTAGGAACACTGATAGACACTTTTACAAGTTGCAATCATTATAATACAAGAAATTAAAAGTTTTTCAAAAGCACGGTCTAAATCATATTTGATGCACTCTGTAAGTACCATTTGCTGTACTGTAATCAGGATGGTCGGAACACTGTGTGACTTACCAGCAAATTGCAATCCAGCCATAATACAGGAAATAAAGATTTTCAAAACACACGGTCTAAGTCATGTTTAGGTCATCAATTACCATTTGTGCTGTACTGCTTTAATCAGGATGATAGGAACACTGTTGACACTTTTTAGCGGACACGTCATAGTTAGAAAAAAGTTTTCAAATCGAGGTCTAAATCATGTTTGATGCACTCTGTAGTACATTTATACTGGCTGCTTAATCAAGTTGATAGGAACACTGTTGACAGCACTGGCAAGTTGCGTCATGTAATACAGAAATAAACAATTTTTCAAAAACAGAATTCGTCATATTTGAGTCACTCAGTATCATTTTGCTGTGCTGTGAAATCAGGATAGTAGAACACTGGTGACACTTTTCAGCAAGTTGCCAATCATGAAATACACAGAAATAAAACGTTTTTCAAATCAAATTCTGAGTGTTTGATGCACTCTGTAAAACCATTTGTATATGCTGCTTAATCAGGATGATAGGAACACTGTTAACGCACTAATATGGGGTTACGATCATACTAATACAGAAATAAACCCGTTTTTCAAAACAAGGTCTAAGTCATGTTGAGTCACTCTACAGTAAATTTTTGCACTCTACTGTTTAAACTGATAGAAGGAACATTGTTGAAGCATTTCAGCAAGAGTTGCAATCATATAATACGAAATAAACAGTTTTTAAAAACCACCGGTCTAAATCATGTTTGAGTCACTCTGTAAATACCATTTTGCCCTGCCTTAATCAGGATGATGAACACCTTAGACACTTTTCAGCAAGTTGCAATCATGTAATACAGAAATAAAAGTTTTCAAAACACGGTCTAAGTCATGTTTGAGTCACTCAATTTTCCATTTGTGCTGTACTGCTTTGAAATCAGGATAGTGGAGACACTGTTGACACTTTTCAGCAGAATTTGCAATCATGAATACAAGAAAAAAGTTTTCAAATCAAGGTCTAAATCGTATTTGATATGCTCTGTAAGTACCATTTTGTGCTTTACTGCTTAGTAAGGATGATACAGGAACACTGTGTGACTTTACTGGCAAGTTGCAGTCATGTAATGCAAATAACCCGATTTTCAAAAACAAGATCTAAGTCATATTTGAGTCACTCAATTGTTTTTTTTTGCTGTTCTGCTTAATCAGATGATAGAAACACTGTGGCCTTTTCAGCAAGTTGCAATCATGTAATACAGAAATAAACAGTTTTTCAAAACAGGGTCTAAGATCATGTTTGAGTCACTCTGTAAGTGCCATTTTGCTGTACTGCTTAATCAGGATGAGGAACCTGTTGACACTTTTCAATAAGTTGCAATCATGAAATACGAAATAAACGTTTTCAAAGCAAGGTCTAAATCATGTTTTAGTTACTCTGTTAGTACCCATTTTGCTGTACTGCTTAATCAGGATGATAGGAA
>NW_025547647.1:0-35000 GCF_905237065.1 Salmo salar
AGAGAATAATTCTAGTAGGTAATTATTCAGTAGAGAATAATTCAGTTCAGTAGAGAATAGTATAGTAAAGAATAGTTCAGTAGAGAATTGTACAGTAGAAAATAGTTCAGTAGAGAAAAGTACAGTAGAGAACAGTTCAGTAGAGAATAGTTCAGTAGAGAATAGTTCAGTAGAAATTGTACAGTAGAGAATAGTTCAGCAGAGAATAGTATAGTAGAGAATAGTTCAGTAGAGAATAGTTCAGTAGAGAAATTGTACAGTAGAGAATAGTTCAGTAGAGAATAGTTCAGTTCAATAGAGAATAGTACAGTAGAGAATAGTTAAGTAGAGAATAGTTCAGTAGAGAATAGTTCAGTACAGTAGAGAATAGATCAGTAGAGAATAGTTCAGTAGAGAATAGTTCAGTACAGTAGAGAATAGTTCAGTAGAGAATAGACCGTGAGAGAATAGTTCAGTAGAGAATAGTATAGTAGAGAATAGTAGAGAATAGTTAAGTAGAGAATAGTATAGTAAAGAATAGTTCAGTAGAGAATAGTACAGTAGAGAATAGTTCAGTAGAGAATAGTTCAGTAGAGTATAGTATTGTAGAGAATAGTTCAGTAGAGAATAGTATAGTAGAGAATAGTTCAGTAGAGTATAGTAGAGAATAGTTCAGTAGAGAATAGTTCAGTAGAGAATAGTTCAGTAGAGTATAGTATTGTAGAGAATAGTTCAGCAGAGAATAGTATAGTAGAGAATAGTTCAGTAGAGAATAGTTCAGTGGAGAATTGTACAGTAGAGAATAGTTCAGTAGAGAATAGTTCAGTTCAATAGAGAATAGTACAGTAGAGAATAGTTAAGTAGAGAATAGTTCAGTAGAGAATAGTTCAGTACAGTAGAGAATAGATCAGTAGAGAATAGTTCAGTAGAGAATAGTTCAGTAGAGTATAGTAGAGAATAGTTCAGTAGAGAATAGTTCAGTAGAGAATAGTTCAGTAGAGAATTGTTCAGTTCAGTAGAGAATAGTTCAGTAGGTAATTATTCAGTAGAGAATAGTTCAGTTCAGTGGAGAATAGTTCAGTAGAGAATATTTCAGTAGTGTATAGTTCAGTACAATAGTGAATAGTTCAGGACAATAGAGAGTAGTTAGTAGAGAATAGTTCAGTAGAGAATAGTATAGTAGAGAATAGTTCAGTTCAATAGAGAATAGTTCAGTAGAGAATAGTTCAGTGGAGAATAGTTCAGTATAGTATAGTATAGTATAGAATAGTTCAGTAGAGAATAGTTCAGTAGAGAATAGTTCAGTAGAGAATAGTACAGTAGAGAACAGTTCAGTAGAGAATAGTTCAGTTGAGAATAGTTCAGTACAGTAGAGAATAGTTCAGTAGAGAGTAGTTCAGTAGAGAATAGTCAATTCAGTAGAGAATAGTTCAGTAGAGAATAGTTCAGTAGATAATTCTACAGTAGAGAATAGTTCAGTAGATTATAGTTCAGTAGAGAATAGTTCAGTACAGAATAGTATAGTAGAGAATAGTATAGTAGAAAATAGTTCAGTAAAGAATAGTTCAGTAGAGAATAGTACAGTAGAGAATAGTACAGTAGAGAATAGTTCAGTAGAGAATAGTTCAGTAGAGTATAGTAAAGTAGAGAATAGTTCAGTAGAGAATAGTTCAGTTCAATAGAGAATAGTACAGTAGAGAATAGTCAGTAGAGAATAGTATAGTAAAGAATAGTTCAGTAGAGAATAGTTCAGTTGAGAATAGTTCAGTACAGTAGAGAATAGTTCAGCATAGAGTAGTTCAGAAGAGAATAGTTCAATTCAGTAGAGAATAGTTCAGTAGAGAATAGTTCAGTTCAATAGAGAATAGTACAGTAGAGAATAGTTAAGTAGAGAATAGTTCAGTAGAGAATAGTTCAGTACAGTAGAGAATAGAATAGATCAGTAGAGAATAGTTCAGTAGAGAATAGTTCAGTACAGTAGAGAATAGTTCAGTAGAGAATAGTACCGCAGAGAATAGTTCAGTAGCGAATAGTATAGTAGAGAATAGTAGAGAATAGTTCAGTAGAGAATAGTATAGTAAAGAATAGTTCAGTAGAGAATAGTACAGTAGAGAATAGTTCATTAGAGAATAGTACAATAGAGAATAATTCAGTAGAGAATAGTTTAGTTCGGTTCAGTAGAGAAATAGTTCAGTAGAGAGTAGTTCAGAAGAGAATAGTTCAATTCAGTAGAGAATAGTTCAGTAGAGAATAGCATAGTTTAGAATAGTTCAGTTGAGAATTGTTCAGTAGATAATTGTACAGTAGAGAATAGTTCAGTAGAGAATAGTTCAGTACAATAGAGAATAGTTCAGTAGAGAATAGCACAGTAGAGAATAGTACAGTAGAGAATAGTACATTAGAGAATAGTACAGTAGAGTATAGTATAGTAGAAAATAGTATAGTAGAAAATAGTTCAGTAGAAAATAGTATAGTAAAGAATAGTTCAGTACAGTATAGTTCAGTAGAGAATAGTATATGAGAGAATAGTTCAGTAGAGAATAGTTCAGCAGAGAATACTTCAGTACAATAGAGAATAGTTCAGTTGAGAATAGTTCAGTTCAGTAGAGAATAGTTCAGTAGAGAATATTTCAGTAGAGAATAGTTCAGTAGAGAATAGTTCAGTAGAGAATAGTATAGTAAAGAATAGTTCAGCAGAGAATAGTACAGTAGAGAATAGTTCAGTAGAGTATAGTAGAGAATAGTTCAGTAGAGAATAGTTCAGTAGAGAATAGTTCAGTACAGTAGAGAATAGTTCAGTAGAGAATAGATCAGTAGAGAATAGATCAGTAGAGAATAGTTCAGTACAATAGAGAATAGTTCAGTTGAGAATAGTTCAGTTCAATAGAGAATAGTTCAGTAGAGAATATTTCAGTAGAGAATAGTTCAGTGGAGAATAGTTCAGTAGAGAATAGTACAATAGAGAATAGTTCAGTACAATAGAGTATAGTTCAGTGGAGAATAGTTCAGTAGAGAATAGTATAGTAGAGAATAGTTCA
The DNA here is from genome assembly GCF_905237065.1 of Salmo salar. Lineage (NCBI taxonomy): Eukaryota > Metazoa > Chordata > Actinopteri > Salmoniformes > Salmonidae > Salmo > Salmo salar. The sequence continues at coordinate 3,018 of NW_025547647.1, forward strand.
GTAGAGAATAGTTCAGTACAGTAGAGAATAGTTCAGTAGAGAATAGATCAGTAGAGAATAGATCAGTAGAGAATAGTTCAGTACAATAGAGAATAGTTCAGTTGAGAATAGTTCAGTTCAATAGAGAATAGTTCAGTAGAGAATATTTCAGTAGAGAATAGTTCAGTGGAGAATAGTTCAGTAGAGAATAGTACAATAGAGAATAGTTCAGTACAATAGAGTATAGTTCAGTGGAGAATAGTTCAGTAGAGAATAGTATAGTAGGGAATAGTTCAGTACAATAGAGAATAGTTCAGTTGAGAATAGTTCAGTAGAGAATAGTATAGTAGAAAATAGTTCAGTAGAAAATAGCATAGTAAAGAATAGTTCAGTACAGTATAGTTCAGTAGAGAATAGTATATGAGAGAATAGTTCAGTAGAGAATAGTTCAGCAGAGAATAATTCAGTAGGTAATTATTCAGTAGAGAATAATTCAGTTCAGTAGAGAATAGTATAGTAAAGAATAGTTCAGTAGAGAATTGTACAGTAGAAAATAGTTCAGTAGAGAAAAGTACAGTAGAGAACAGTTCAGTAGAGAATAGTTCAGTAGAGAATAGTTCAGTAGATAATTGTACAGTAGAGAATAGTTCAGCAGAGAATAGTATAGTAGAGAATAGTTCAGTAGAGAATAGTTCAGTAGAGAATTGTACAGTAGAGAATAGTTCAGTAGAGAATAGTTCAGTTCAATAGAGAATAGTACAGTAGAGAATAGTTAAGTAGAGAATAGTTCAGTAGAGAATAGTTCAGTACAGTAGAGAATAGATCAGTAGAGAATAGTTCAGTAGAGAATAGTTCAGTACAGTAGAGAATAGTTCAGTAGAGAATAGTACCGTAGAGAATAGTTCAGTAGAGAATAGTATAGTAGAGAATAGTAGAGAATAGTTAAGTAGAGAATAGTATAGTAAAGAATAGTTCAGTAGAGAATAGTACAGTAGAGAATAGTTCAGTAGAGAATAGTTCAGTAGAGTATAGTATTGTAGAGAATAGTTCAGTAGAGAATAGTATAGTAGAGAATAGTTCAGTAGAGTATAGTAGAGAATAGTTCAGTAGAGAATAGTTCAGTAGAGAATAGTTCAGTAGAGTATAGTATTGTAGAGAATAGTTCAGCAGAGAATAGTATAGTAGAGAATAGTTCAGTAGAGAATAGTTCAGTGGAGAATTGTACAGTAGAGAATAGTTCAGTAGAGAATAGTTCAGTTCAATAGAGAATAGTACAGTAGAGAATAGTTAAGTAGAGAATAGTTCAGTAGAGAATAGTTCAGTACAGTAGAGAATAGATCAGTAGAGAATAGTTCAGTAGAGAATAGTTCAGTAGAGTATAGTAGAGAATAGTTCAGTAGAGAATAGTTCAGTAGAGAATAGTTCAGTAGAGAATTGTTCAGTTCAGTAGAGAATAGTTCAGTAGGTAATTATTCAGTAGAGAATAGTTCAGTTCAGTGGAGAATAGTTCAGTAGAGAATATTTCAGTAGTGTATAGTTCAGTACAATAGTGAATAGTTCAGGACAATAGAGAGTAGTTCAGTAGAGAATAGTTCAGTAGAGAATAGTATAGTAGAGAATAGTTCAGTTCAATAGAGAATAGTTCAGTAGAGAATAGTTCAGTGGAGAATAGTTCAGTATAGTATAGTATAGTATAGAATAGTTCAGTAGAGAATAGTTCAGTAGAGAATAGTTCAGTAGAGAATAGTACAGTAGAGAACAGTTCAGTAGAGAATAGTTCAGTTGAGAATAGTTCAGTACAGTAGAGAATAGTTCAGTAGAGAGTAGTTCAGAAGAGAATAGTTCAATTCAGTAGAGAATAGTTCAGTAGAGAATAGTTCAGTAGATAATTCTACAGTAGAGAATAGTTCAGTAGATTATAGTTCAGTAGAGAATAGTTCAGTACAGAATAGTATAGTAGAGAATAGTATAGTAGAAAATAGTTCAGTAAAGAATAGTTCAGTAGAGAATAGTACAGTAGAGAATAGTACAGTAGAGAATAGTTCAGTAGAGAATAGTTCAGTAGAGTATAGTAAAGTAGAGAATAGTTCAGTAGAGAATAGTTCAGTTCAATAGAGAATAGTACAGTAGAGAATAGTTCAGTAGAGAATAGTATAGTAAAGAATAGTTCAGTAGAGAATAGTTCAGTTGAGAATAGTTCAGTACAGTAGAGAATAGTTCAGCATAGAGTAGTTCAGAAGAGAATAGTTCAATTCAGTAGAGAATAGTTCAGTAGAGAATAGTTCAGTTCAATAGAGAATAGTACAGTAGAGAATAGTTAAGTAGAGAATAGTTCAGTAGAGAATAGTTCAGTACAGTAGAGAATAGAATAGATCAGTAGAGAATAGTTCAGTAGAGAATAGTTCAGTACAGTAGAGAATAGTTCAGTAGAGAATAGTACCGTAGAGAATAGTTCAGTAGCGAATAGTATAGTAGAGAATAGTAGAGAATAGTTCAGTAGAGAATAATATAGTAAAGAATAGTTCAGTAGAGAATAGTACAGTAGAGAATAGTTCATTAGAGAATAGTACAATAGAGAATAATTCAGTAGAGAATAGTTTAGTTCGGTTCAGTAGAGAATAGTTCAGTAGAGAGTAGTTCAGAAGAGAATAGTTCAATTCAGTAGAGAATAGTTCAGTAGAGAATAGTATAGTTTAGAATAGTTCAGTTGAGAATTGTTCAGTAGATAATTGTACAGTAGAGAATAGTTCAGTAGAGAATAGTTCAGTACAATAGAGAATAGTTCAGTAGAGAATAGCACAGTAGAGAATAGTACAGTAGAGAATAGTACATTAGAGAATAGTACAGTAGAGTATAGTATAGTAGAAAATAGTATAGTAGAAAATAGTTCAGTAGAAAATAGTATAGTAAAGAATAGTTCAGTACAGTATAGTTCAGTAGAGAATAGTATATGAGAGAATAGTTCAGTAGAGAATAGTTCAGCAGAGAATACTTCAGTACAATAGAGAATAGTTCAGTTGAGAATAGTTCAGTTCAGTAGAGAATAGTTCAGTAGAGAATATTTCAGTAGAGAATAGTTCAGTAGAGAATAGTTCAGTAGAGAATAGTATAGTAAAGAATAGTTCAGTAGAGAATAGTACAGTAGAGAATAGTTCAGTAGAGTATAGTAGAGAATAGTTCAGTAGAGAATAGTTCAGTAGAGAATATTTCAGTAGAGAATAGTTCAGTAGAGAATAGTTCAGTAGAGAATAGTATAGTAAAGAATAGTTCAGTAGAGAATAGTACAGTAGAGAATAGTTCAGTAGAGTATAGTAGAGAATAGTTCAGTAGAGAATAGATCAGTAGAGAATAGATCAGTAGAGAATAGTTCAGTACAATAGAGAATAGTTCAGTTGAGAATAGTTCAGTTCAATAGAGAATAGTTCAGTAGAGAATATTTCAGTAGAGAATAGTTCAGTGGAGAATAGTTCAGTAGAGAATAGTACAATAGAGAATAGTTCAGTACAATAGAGTATAGTTCAGTGGAGAATAGTTCAGTAGAGAATAGTATAGTAGGGAATAGTTCAGTACAATAGAGAATAGTTCAGTTGAGAATAGTTCAGTAGAGAATAGTATAGTAGAAAATAGTTCAGTAGAAAATAGTATAGTAAAGAATAGTTCAGTACAGTATAGTTCAGTAGAGAATAGTATATGAGAGAATAGTTCAGTAGAGAATAGTTCAGCAGAGAATAATTCAGTAGGTAATTATTCAGTAGAGAATAATTCAGTTCAGTAGAGAATAGTATAGTAAAGAATAGTTCAGTAGAGAATTGTACAGTAGAAAATAGTTCAGTAGAGAAAAGTACAGTAGAGAACAGTTCAGTAGAGAATAGTTCAGTAGAGAATAGTTCAGTAGATAATTGTACAGTAGAGAATAGTTCAGCAGAGAATAGTATAGTAGAGAATAGTTCAGTAGAGAATAGTTCAGTAGAGAATTGTACAGTAGAGAATAGTTCAGTAGAGAATAGTTCAGTTCAATAGAGAATAGTACAGTAGAGAATAGTTAAGTAGAGAATAGTTCAGTAGAGAATAGTTCAGTACAGTAGAGAATAGATCAGTAGAGAATAGTTCAGTAGAGAATAGTTCAGTACAGTAGAGAATAGTTCAGTAGAGAATAGTACCGTAGAGAATAGTTCAGTAGAGAATAGTATAGTAGAGAATAGTAGAGAATAGTTAAGTAGAGAATAGTATAGTAAAGAATAGTTCAGTAGAGAATAGTACAGTAGAGAATAGTTCAGTAGAGAATAGTTCAGTAGAGAATAGTATAGTGGAGAATAGTTCAGTACAGTAGAGAATAGTTCAGTAGGTAATTATTCAGCAGAGAATAGTTCAGTACAGTAGAGAATACTTCAGTAGAGAATAGATCGGTAGAGAATAGTTCTGTACAATAGAGAATAGTTCAGTAGAGAATAGTTCAGTTCAGTAGAGAATAGTTCAGTAGGTAATTATTCAGCAGAGAATAGTTCAGTTCAGTAGAGAATAGTTCAGTAGAGAATAGTTCAGTAGAGAATAGTATAGTAAAGAATATTTCAGTACAATAGAGAATAGTACAGTAGAGAATAGTATAGTAGAGAATAGTTCAGTTCAATAGAGAATAGTTCAGTAGAGAATAGTTCAGTGGAGAATAGTTCAGTAGAGAATAGTATAGTAGGGAATAGTTCAGTACAATAGAGAATAGTTCATTAGAGAATAGTTCAGTAGAGAATATTACAGTAGAGAACAGTTCAGTGGAGAATAGTTCAGTAGAAAATAGTATAGTAAAGAATAGTTCAGTACAGTATAGTTCAGTAGAGAATAGTATATGAGAGAATAGTTCAGTAGAGAATAGTTCAGCAGAGAATACTTCAGTACAATAGAGAATAGTTCAGTTGAGAATAGTTCAGTTCAGTACAGAATTGTACAGTAGAGAATAGTTCAGTAGAGAATAGTTCAGTAGAGAATAGTTCAGTAGAGAATAGTTCAGTAGAGAACAGTTCAGTGGAGAATAGTTCAGTAGAGAATAGTATAGTAGGGAATAGTTCAGTACAATAGAGAATAGTTCATTAGAGAATAGTGCAGTAGAGAATAGTTCAGTAGAGAATAGTACAGTTCAATTCAGTAGAGAATAGTTCAGTAGAGAATAGTTCAGTACAGTATAGTTCAGTAGAGAATAGCACAGTAGAGAATAGTTCAGTAGAGAATAGTACAGTAGAGAATAGTTCAGTAGAGAATAGTTCAGTAGAGAATAGTATAGTAGAGAATACTATAGTAGAAAATAGTTCAGTAGAGAATAGTACAGTAGAGAATAGTTCAGTAGAGAATAGTATAGTAGACAATACTATAGTAGAAAATAGTTCAGTAGAGAATATTATAGTAAAGAATAGTTCAGTAGAGAATAGTACAGTAGAGAATAGTTCAGTAGAGAATAGTTCAGTAGAGAATAGTTCAGTACAATAGAGAATAGTATAGTAGAGAATAGTTCAGTAGAGTAGAGAATACTTCAGTAGAGAATAGATCAGTAGAGAATAGTTCAGTACAATAGAGAATAGTTCAGTAGAGAATAGTTCAGTTCAGTAGAGAAGAGTTCAGTAGAGAATATTTCAGGAGAGAATAGTTCAGTAGCTAATAGTTCAGTAGAGAATAGGATAGTAAAGAATAGTTCAGTACAATAGAGAATAGTTCAGTAGAGAATAGTTCAGTTCAGTAGAGAATATTTCAGTAGAGTATAGTATAGTAGAGAATAGTACAGTAGAGAATAGTACAGTAGAGAATAGTTCATTAGAGAATAGTACAATAGAGAATAATTCAGTAGAGAATAGTTTAGTTCGGTTCAGTAGAGAATAGTTCAGTAGAGAGTAGTTCAGAAGAGAATAGTTCAATTCAGTAGAGAATAGTTCAGTAGAGAATAGCATAGTTTAGAATAGTTCAGTTGAGAATTGTTCAGTAGATAATTGTACAGTAGAGAATAGTTCAGTACAATAGAGAATAGTTCAGTAGAGAATAGCACAGTGGAGAATAGTACAGTAGAGAATAGTACATTAGAGAATAGTACAGTAGAGTATAGTATAGTAGAAAATAGTATAGTAGAAAATAGTTCAGTAGAAAATAGTATAGAAAAGAATAGTTCAGTACAGTATAGTTCAGTAGAGAATAGTATATGAGAGAATAGTTCAGCAGAGAATACTTCAGTACAATAGAGAATAGTTCAGTTGAGAATAGTTCAGTTCAGTAGAGAATAGTTCAGTAGAGAATATTTCAGTAGAGAATAGTTCAGTAGAGAATAGTTCAGTAGAGAATAGTATAGTAAAGAATAGTTCAGTAGAGAAGAGTACAGTAGAGAATAGTTCAGTAGAGTATAGTAGAGAATAGTTCAGTAGAGAATAGTTCAGTAGAGAATAGTTCAGTAGAGAATAGTTCAGTACAGTAGAGAATAGTTCAGTTGAGAATAGTTCAGTTCAATAGAGAATAGTTCAGTAGAGAATATTTCAGTAGAGAATAGTTCAGTGGAGAATAGTTCAGTAGAGAATAGTACAATAGAGAATAGTTCAGTACAATAGAGTATAGTTCAGTGGAGAATAGTTCAGTAGAGAATAGTATAGTAGGGAATAGTTCAGTACAATAGAGAATAGTTCAGTTGAGAATAGTTCAGTAGAGAATAGTTCAGTAGAGAATAGTACAGTAGAGAATAGTATAGTAGAAAATAGTATAGTAGAAAATAGTTCAGTAGAAAATAGTATAGTAAAGAATAGTTCAGTACAGTATAGTTCAGTAGAGAATAGTATATGAGAGAATAGTTCAGTAGAGAATAGTTCAGCAGAGAATAATTCAGTAGGTAATTATTCAGTAGAGAATAATTCAGTAGAGAATAGTATAGTAGAGAATAGTAGAGAATAGTTAAGTAGAGAATAGTATAGTAAAGAATAGTTCAGTAGAGAATAGTACAGTAGAGAATAGTTCAGTAGAGAATAGTTCAGTAGAGTATAGTATTGTAGAGAATAGTTCAGTAGAGAATAGTATAGTAGAGAATAGTTCAGTAGAGAATAGTTCAGTAGAGTATAGTAGAGAATAGTTCAGTAGAGAATAGTTCAGTAGAGAATAGTTCAGTAGAGTATAGTATTGTAGAGAATAGTTCAGCAGAGAATAGTATAGTAGAGAATAGTTCAGTAGAGAATAGTTCAGTAGAGAATTGTACAGTAGAGAATAGTTCAGTAGAGAATAGTTCAGTTCAATAGAGAATAGTACAGTAGAGAATAGTTAAGTAGAGAATAGTTCAGTAGAGAATAGTTCAGTACAGTAGAGAATAGATCAGTAGAGAATAGTTCAGTAGAGAATAGTTCAGTAGAGTATAGTAGAGAATAGTTCAGTAGAGAATAGTTCAGTAGAGAATTGTTCAGTTCAGTAGAGAATAGTTCAGTAGGTAATTATTCAGTAGAGAATAGTTCAGTTCAGTGGAGAATAGTTCAGTAGAGAATATTTCAGTAGTGTATAGTTCAGTACAATAGTGAATAGTTCAGGACAATAGAGAGTAGTTCAGTAGAGAATAGTTCAGTAGAGAATAGTATAGTAGAGAATAGTTCAGTTCAATAGAGAATAGTTCAGTAGAGAATAGTTCAGTGGAGAATAGTTCAGTATAGTATAGTATAGTATAGAATAGTTCAGTAGAGAATAGTTCAGTAGAGAATAGTTCAGTAGAGAATAGTACAGTAGAGAACAGTTCAGTAGAGAATAGTTCAGTTGAGAATAGTTCAGTACAGTAGAGAATAGTTCAGTAGAGAGTAGTTCAGAAGAGAATAGTTCAATTCAGTAGAGAATAGTTCAGTAGAGAATAGTTCAGTAGATAATTCTACAGTAGAGAATAGTTCAGTAGATTATAGTTCAGTAGAGAATAGTTCAGTACAGAATAGTATAGTAGAGAATAGTATAGTAGAAAATAGTTCAGTAAAGAATAGTTCAGTAGAGAATAGTACAGTAGAGAATAGTACAGTAGAGAATAGTTCAGTAGAGAATAGTTCAGTAGAGTATAGTAAAGTAGAGAATAGTTCAGTAGAGAATAGTTCAGTTCAATAGAGAATAGTACAGTAGAGAATAGTTCAGTAGAGAATAGTATAGTAAAGAATAGTTCAGTAGAGAATAGTACAGTAGAGAATATTTCAGTACAGTAGAGAATAGTTCAGCATAGAGTAGTTCAGAAGAGAATAGTTCAATTCAGTAGAGAATAGTATAGTAAAGAATAGTTCAGTAGAGAATAGTTCAGTTGAGAATAGTTCAGTACAGTAGAGAATAGTTCAGCATAGAGTAGTTCAGAAGAGAATAGTTCAATTCAGTAGAGAATAGTTCAGTAGAGAATAGTTCAGTTCAATAGAGAATAGTACAGTAGAGAATAGTTAAGTAGAGAATAGTTCAGTAGAGAATAGTTCAGTACAGTAGAGAATAGAATAGATCAGTAGAGAATAGTTCAGTAGAGAATAGTTCAGTACAGTAGAGAATAGTTCAGTAGAGAATAGTACCGTAGAGAATAGTTCAGTAGCGAATAGTATAGTAGAGAATAGTAGAGAATAGTTCAGTAGAGAATAATATAGTAAAGAATAGTTCAGTAGAGAATAGTACAGTAGAGAATAGTTCATTAGAGAATAGTACAATAGAGAATAATTCAGTAGAGAATAGTTTAGTTCGGTTCAGTAGAGAATAGTTCAGTAGAGAGTAGTTCAGAAGAGAATAGTTCAATTCAGTAGAGAATAGTTCAGTAGAGAATAGCATAGTTTAGAATAGTTCAGTTGAGAATTGTTCAGTAGATAATTGTACAGTAGAGAATAGTTCAGTAGAGAATAGTTCAGTACAATAGAGAATAGTTCAGTAGAGAATAGCACAGTAGAGAATAGTACAGTAGAGAATAGTACATTAGAGAATAGTACAGTAGAGTATAGTATAGTAGAAAATAGTATAGTAGAAAATAGTTCAGTAGAAAATAGTATAGTAAAGAATAGTTCAGTACAGTATAGTTCAGTAGAGAATACTATATGAGAGAATAGTTCAGTAGAGAATAGTTCAGCAGAGAATACTTCAGTACAATAGAGAATAGTTCAGTTGAGAATAGTTCAGTAGAGAATAGTTCAGTAGAGAATATTTCAGTAGAGAATAGTTCAGTAGAGAATAGTTCAGTAGAGAATAGTATAGTAAAGAATAGTTCAGTAGAGAATAGTACAGTAGAGAATAGTTCAGTAGAGTATAGTAGAGAATAGTTCAGTAGAGAATAGTTCAGTAGAGAATAGTTCAGTACAGTAGAGAATAGTTCAGTAGAGAATAGATCAGTAGAGAATAGATCAGTAGAGAATAGTTCAGTACAATAGAGAATAGTTCAGTTGAGAATAGTTCAGTTCAATAGAGAATAGTTCAGTAGAGAATATTTCAGTAGAGAATAGTTCAGTGGAGAATAGTTCAGTAGAGAATAGTACAATAGAGAATAGTTCAGTACAATAGAGTATAGTTCAGTGGAGAATAGTTCAGTAGAGAATAGTATAGTAGGGAATAGTTCAGTACAATAGAGAATAGTTCAGTTGAGAATAGTTCAGTAGAGAATAGTATAGTAGAAAATAGTTCAGTAGAAAATAGTATAGTAAAGAATAGTTCAGTACAGTATAGTTCAGTAGAGAATAGTATATGAGAGAATAGTTCCTTAGAGAATAGTTCAGCAGAGAATAATTCAGTAGGTAATTATTCAGTAGAGAATAATTCAGTTCAGTAGAGAATAGTATAGTAAAGAATAGTTCAGTAGAGAATTGTACAGTAGAAAATAGTTCAGTAGAGAAAAGTACAGTAGAGAACAGTTCAGTAGAGAATAGTTCAGTAGAGAATAGTTCAGTAGATAATTGTACAGTAGAGAATAGTTCAGCAGAGAATAGTATAGTAGAGAATAGTTCAGTAGAGAATAGTTCAGTAGAGAATTGTACAGTAGAGAATAGTTCAGTAGAGAATAGTTCAGTTCAATAGAGAATAGTACAGTAGAGAATAGTTAAGTAGAGAATAGTTCAGTAGAGAATAGTTCAGTACAGTAGAGAATAGATCAGTAGAGAATAGTTCAGTAGAGAATAGTTCAGTACAGTAGAGAATAGTTCAGTAGAGAATAGTACCGTAGAGAATAGTTCAGTAGAGAATAGTATAGTAGAGAATAGTAGAGAATAGTTAAGTAGAGAATAGTATAGTAAAGAATAGTTCAGTAGAGAATAGTACAGTAGAGAATAGTTCAGTAGAGAATAGTTCAGTAGAGTATAGTATTGTAGAGAATAGTTCAGTAGAGAATAGTATAGTAGAGAATAGTTCAGTAGAGTATAGTAGAGAATAGTTCAGTAGAGAATAGTTCAGTAGAGAATAGTTCAGTAGAGTATAGTATTGTAGAGAATAGTTCAGCAGAGAATAGTATAGTAGAGAATAGTTCAGTAGAGAATAGTTCAGTAGAGAATTGTACAGTAGAGAATAGTTCAGTAGAGAATAGTTCAGTTCAATAGAGAATAGTACAGTAGAGAATAGTTAAGTAGAGAATAGTTCAGTAGAGAATAGTTCAGTACAGTAGAGAATAGATCAGTAGAGAATAGTTCAGTAGAGAATAGTTCAGTAGAGTATAGTAGAGAATAGTTCAGTAGAGAATAGTTCAGTAGAGAATAGTTCAGTAGAGAATTGTTCAGTTCAGTAGAGAATAGTTCAGTAGGTAATTATTCAGTAGAGAATAGTTCAGTTCAGTGGAGAATAGTTCAGTAGAGAATATTTCAGTAGTGTATAGTTCAGTACAATAGTGAATAGTTCAGGACAATAGAGAGTAGTTCAGTAGAGAATAGTTCAGTAGAGAATAGTATAGTAGAGAATAGTTCAGTTCAATAGAGAATAGTTCAGTAGAGAATAGTTCAGTAGAGAATAGTTCAGTAGAGAATAGTACAGTAGAGAACAGTTCAGTAGAGAATAGTTCAGTTGAGAATAGTTCAGTACAGTAGAGAATAGTTCAGTAGAGAGTAGTTCAGAAGAGAATAGTTCAATTCAGTAGAGAATAGTTCAGTAGAGAATAGTTCAGTAGATAATTCTACAGTAGAGAATAGTTCAGTAGATTATAGTTCAGTAGAGAATAGTTCAGTACAGAATAGTATAGTAGAGAATAGTATAGTAGAAAATAGTTCAGTAAAGAATAGTTCAGTAGAGAATAGTACAGTAGAGAATAGTACAGTAGAGAATAGTTCAGTAGAGAATAGTTCAGTAGAGTATAGTAAAGTAGAGAATAGTTCAGTAGAGAATAGTTCAGTTCAATAGAGAATAGTACAGTAGAGAATAGTTCAGTAGAGAATAGTATAGTAGAGAATACTATAGTAGAGAATAATTCAGTAGAGAATAGTATAGTAAAGAATAGTTCAGTAGAGAATAGTACAGTAGAGAATATTTCAGTACAGTAGAGAATAGTTCAGCATAGAGTAGTTCAGAAGAGAATAGTTCAATTCAGTAGAGAATAGTTCAGTAGAGAATAGTTCAGTTCAATAGAGAATAGTACAGTAGAGAATAGTTAAGTAGAGAATAGTTCAGTAGAGAATAGTTCAGTACAGTAGAGAATAGAATAGATCAGTAGAGAATAGTTCAGTAGAGAATAGTTCAGTACAGTAGAGAATAGTTCAGTAGAGAATAGTACCGTAGAGAATAGTTCAGTAGCGAATAGTATAGTAGAGAATAGTAGAGAATAGTTCAGTAGAGAATAATATAGTAAAGAATAGTTCAGTAGAGAATAGTACAGTAGAGAATAGTTCAGTAGAGAATAGTATAGTAGACAATAGTTCAGTACAATAGAGAATAGTATTGTAGAGAATAGTTCAGTAGGTAATTATTCAGTAGAGAATAGTTCAGTTCAGTAGAGAATAGTTCAGTAGAGAATATTTCATTAGAGAATAGTTCAGTAGCTAATAGTTCAGTAGAGAATAGTTCAGTACAATAGAGACTAGTATTGTAGAGAATAGTTCAGTAGAGTAGAGAATAGTTCAGTAGAGAATAGGTCAGTAGAGTGTAGTTCAGTACAATAGAGAATAGTTCAGTAGAGAATAGTTCAGTAGGTAATTATTCAGTAGAGAGTAGTTCAGTAGCTAATAGTTCAGTAGAGAATAGTATAGTAGAGAATAGTTCAGTACAATAGAGAATAGTATAGTAGAGAATAGTTCAGTACAATAGAGAATAGTTGAGTACAATAGAGAATAGTTCAGTAGAGAACAGTTCAGTGGAGAATAGTTCAGTAGAGAATAGTATAGTAGAGAATAGTTCAGTACAATAGAGAATAGTTCATTAGAGAATAGTTCAGTAGAGAATAGTTCAATTCAGTAGAGAATAGTTTAGTAGAAAATAGTTCATTAGAGAATAGTTCAGTAGAGAATAGTTCAGTAGAGAATAGTTCAGTAGAGAATAGTTCAGTAGAGAATAGTTCAGTAGATAAATGTTCAGTACAATAGAGAATAGTTCAGTAGAGAATAGCACAGTAGAGAATAGTTCAGTACAGTAGAGAATAGTTCAGTAGAGAATAGATCAGCAGAGAATAGTTCAGTTCAGTAGAGAATAGTTCAGTAGAGAATATTTCAGTATAGAATAGTTCAGTAGAGAATAGTTCAGTAGAGAATAGTATAGTAGAGAATAGTTCAGTAGAAAATAGTACAGTAGAGAATAGTTCAGTAGAGTATAGTAGAGAATAGTTCAGTAGAGAATAGTTCAGTAGAGAATAGTTCAGTAGAGAATAGTATAGTAGAGAATAGTTCAGTACAGTAGAGAATAGTTCAGTAGAGAATAGATCAGCAGAGAATAGTTCAGTACAATAGAGAATAGTTCAGTAGAGAATAGTTCAGTAGAGAATTGTACAGTAGAGAATAGTTCAGTAGAGAATAGTTCAGTTCAATAGAGAATAGTACAGTAGAGAATAGTTAAGTAGAGAATAGTTCAGTAGAGAATAGTTCAGTACAGTAGAGAATAGATCAGTAGAGAATAGTTCAGTACAGTAGAGAATAGTTCAGTAGAGAATAGTACCGTAGAGAATAGTTCAGTAGAGAATAGTATAGTAGAGAATAGTAGAGAATAGTTCAGTAGAGAATAGTATAGTAAAGAATAGTTCAGTAGAGAATAGTACAGTAGAGAATAGTTCAGTAGAGAATAGTTCAGTAGAGTATAGTATTGTAGAGAATAGTTCAGTAGAGAATAGTTCAGTAGAGAATAGTTCAGTAGAGAATAGTATAGTAGAGAATAGTTCAGTACAATAGAGAATAGTATTGTAGAGAAGAGTTCAGTAGAGTAGAGAATAGTTCAGTAGAGAATAGATCAGTAGAGAATAGTTCAGTACAATAGAGAATAGTTCAGTAGGTAATTATTCAGTAGAGAATTGTTCAGTTCAGTAGAGAATAGTTCAGTAGAAAATATTTCAGTAGAGAATAGTTCAGTAGCTAATAGTTCAGTAGAGAATAGTTCAGTACAATAGAGACTAGTATTGTAGAGAATAGTTCAGTAGAGTAGAGAATAGTTCAGTAGAGAATAGATCAGTAGAGAATAGTTCAGTACAATAGAGAATAGTTCAGTAGGTAATTATTCAGTAGAGAATTGTTCAGTTCAGTAGAGAATAGTTCAGTAGAGAATAGTTCAGTAGAGTATAGTATTGTAGAGAATAGTTCAGTAGAGAGTAGTTCAGTAGCTAATAGTTCAGTAGAGAATAGTATAGTAGAGAATAGTTCAGTACAATAGAGAATAGTTGAGTACAATAGAGAATAGTTCAGTAGAGAACAGTTCAGTGGAGAATAGTTCAGTAGAGAATAGTATAGTAGAGAATAGTTCAGTACAATAGAGAATAGTTCATTAGAGAATAGTTCAGTAGAGAATAGTTCAATTCAGTAGAGAATAGTTTAGTAGAAAATAGTTCATTAGAGAATAGTTCAGTAGAGAATAGTTCAGTAGAGAATAGTTCAGTAGAGAATAGTTCAGTAGATAATAGTTCAGTAGATAAATGTTCAGTACAATAGAGAATATTTCAGTAGAGAATAGATCAGCAGAGAATAGTTCAGTACAATAGAGAATAGTTCAGTTGAGAATAGTTCAGTTCAGTAGAGAATAGTTCAGTAGAGAATATTTCAGTAGAGAATAGTTCAGTAGAGAATATTTCAGTAAAGAATAGTATAGTAGAGAATAGTTCAGTAGAGTATAGTATAGTAAAGAATAGTTCAGTAGAGAATAGTACAGTAGAGAATAGTTCAGTAGAGTATAGTAGAGAATAGTTCAGTAGAGAATAGTTCAGTAGAGTATAGTAGAGAATAGTTCAGTAGAGAATAGTTCAGTAGAGAATAGTTCAGTAGAGAATTGTTCAGTTCAGTAGAGAATAGTTCAGTAGGTAATTATTCAGTAGAGAATAGTTCAGTTCAGTGGAGAATAGTTCAGTAGAGAATATTTCAGTAGTGTATAGTTCAGTACAATAGTGAATAGTTCAGGACAATAGAGAGTAGTTCAGTAGAGAATAGTTCAGTAGAGAATAGTATAGTAGAGAATAGTTCAGTTCAATAGAGAATAGTTCAGTAGAGAATAGTTCAGTAGAGAATAGTTCAGTAGAGAATAGTACAGTAGAGAACAGTTCAGTAGAGAATAGTTCAGTTGAGAATAGTTCAGTACAGTAGAGAATAGTTCAGTAGAGAGTAGTTCAGAAGAGAATAGTTCAATTCAGTAGAGAATAGTTCAGTAGAGAATAGTTCAGTAGATAATTCTACAGTAGAGAATAGTTCAGTAGATTATAGTTCAGTAGAGAATAGTTCAGTACAGAATAGTATAGTAGAGAATAGTATAGTAGAAAATAGTTCAGTAAAGAATAGTTCAGTAGAGAATAGTACAGTAGAGAATAGTACAGTAGAGAATAGTTCAGTAGAGAATAGTTCAGTAGAGTATAGTAAAGTAGAGAATAGTTCAGTAGAGAATAGTTCAGTTCAATAGAGAATAGTACAGTAGAGAATAGTTCAGTAGAGAATAGTATAGTAGAGAATACTATAGTAGAGAATAATTCAGTAGAGAATAGTATAGTAAAGAATAGTTCAGTAGAGAATAGTACAGTAGAGAATATTTCAGTACAGTAGAGAATAGTTCAGCATAGAGTAGTTCAGAAGAGAATAGTTCAATTCAGTAGAGAATAGTTCAGTAGAGAATAGTTCAGTTCAATAGAGAATAGTACAGTAGAGAATAGTTAAGTAGAGAATAGTTCAGTAGAGAATAGTTCAGTACAGTAGAGAATAGAATAGATCAGTAGAGAATAGTTCAGTAGAGAATAGTTCAGTACAGTAGAGAATAGTTCAGTAGAGAATAGTACCGTAGAGAATAGTTCAGTAGCGAATAGTATAGTAGAGAATAGTAGAGAATAGTTCAGTAGAGAATAATATAGTAAAGAATAGTTCAGTAGAGAATAGTACAGTAGAGAATAGTTCAGTAGAGAATAGTATAGTAGACAATAGTTCAGTACAATAGAGAATAGTATTGTAGAGAATAGTTCAGTAGGTAATTATTCAGTAGAGAATAGTTCAGTTCAGTAGAGAATAGTTCAGTAGAGAATATTTCATTAGAGAATAGTTCAGTAGCTAATAGTTCAGTAGAGAATAGTTCAGTACAATAGAGACTAGTATTGTAGAGAATAGTTCAGTAGAGTAGAGAATAGTTCAGTAGAGAATAGGTCAGTAGAGTGTAGTTCAGTACAATAGAGAATAGTTCAGTAGAGAATAGTTCAGTAGGTAATTATTCAGTAGAGAGTAGTTCAGTAGCTAATAGTTCAGTAGAGAATAGTATAGTAGAGAATAGTTCAGTACAATAGAGAATAGTATAGTAGAGAATAGTTCAGTACAATAGAGAATAGTTGAGTACAATAGAGAATAGTTCAGTAGAGAACAGTTCAGTGGAGAATAGTTCAGTAGAGAATAGTATAGTAGAGAATAGTTCAGTACAATAGAGAATAGTTCAGTAGAGAATAGTTCAGTAGAGAATAGTTCAATTCAGTAGAGAATAGTTTAGTAGAAAATAGTTCATTAGAGAATAGTTCAGTAGAGAATAGTTCAGTAGAGAATAGTTCAGTAGAGAATAGTTCAGTAGAGAATAGTTCAGTAGATAAATGTTCAGTACAATAGAGAATAGTTCAGTAGAGAATAGCACAGTAGAGAATAGTTCAGTACAGTAGAGAATAGTTCAGTAGAGAATAGATCAGCAGAGAATAGTTCAGTTCAGTAGAGAATAGTTCAGTAGAGAATATTTCAGTATAGAATAGTTCAGTAGAGAATAGTTCAGTAGAGAATAGTATAGTAGAGAATAGTTCAGTAGAAAATAGTACAGTAGAGAATAGTTCAGTAGAGTATAGTAGAGAATAGTTCAGTAGAGAATAGTTCAGTAGAGAATAGTTCAGTAGAGAATAGTATAGTAGAGAATAGTTCAGTACAGTAGAGAATAGTTCAGTAGAGAATAGATCAGCAGAGAATAGTTCAGTACAATAGAGAATAGTTCAGTAGAGAATAGTTCAGTAGAGAATTGTACAGTAGAGAATAGTTCAGTAGAGAATAGTTCAGTTCAATAGAGAATAGTACAGTAGAGAATAGTTAAGTAGAGAATAGTTCAGTAGAGAATAGTTCAGTACAGTAGAGAATAGATCAGTAGAGAATAGTTCAGTACAGTAGAGAATAGTTCAGTAGAGAATAGTACCGTAGAGAATAGTTCAGTAGAGAATAGTATAGTAGAGAATAGTAGAGAATAGTTCAGTAGAGAATAGTATAGTAAAGAATAGTTCAGTAGAGAATAGTACAGTAGAGAATAGTTCAGTAGAGAATAGTTCAGTAGAGTATAGTATTGTAGAGAATAGTTCAGTAGAGAATAGTTCAGTAGAGAATAGTTCAGTAGAGAATAGTATAGTAGAGAATAGTTCAGTACAATAGAGAATAGTATTGTAGAGAAGAGTTCAGTAGAGTAGAGAATAGTTCAGTAGAGAATAGATCAGTAGAGAATAGTTCAGTACAATAGAGAATAGTTCAGTAGGTAATTATTCAGTAGAGAATTGTTCAGTTCAGTAGAGAATAGTTCAGTAGAAAATATTTCAGTAGAGAATAGTTCAGTAGCATAGTTCAGTAGAGAATAGTTCAGTACAATAGAGACTAGTATTGTAGAGAATAGTTCAGTAGAGTAGAGAATAGTTCAGTAGAGAATAGATCAGTAGAGAATAGTTCAGTACAATAGAGAATAGTTCAGTAGGTAATTATTCAGTAGAGAATTGTTCAGTTCAGTAGAGAATAGTTCAGTAGAGAATAGTTCAGTAGAGTATAGTATTGTAGAGAATAGTTCAGTAGAGAGTAGTTCAGTAGCTAATAGTTCAGTAGAGAATAGTATAGTAGAGAATAGTTCAGTACAATAGAGAATAGTTGAGTACAATAGAGAATAGTTCAGTAGAGAACAGTTCAGTGGAGAATAGTTCAGTAGAGAATAGTATAGTAGAGAATAGTTCAGTACAATAGAGAATAGTTCATTAGAGAATAGTTCAGTAGAGAATAGTTCAATTCAGTAGAGAATAGTTTAGTAGAAAATAGTTCATTAGAGAATAGTTCAGTAGAGAATAGTTCAGTAGAGAATAGTTCAGTAGAGAATAGTTCAGTAGATAATAGTTCAGTAGATAAATGTTCAGTACAATAGAGAATATTTCAGTAGAGAATAGATCAGCAGAGAATAGTTCAGTACAATAGAGAATAGTTCAGTTGAGAATAGTTCAGTTCAGTAGAGAATAGTTCAGTAGAGAATATTTCAGTAGAGAATAGTTCAGTAGAGAATATTTCAGTAAAGAATAGTATAGTAGAGAATAGTTCAGTAGAGTATAGTATAGTAAAGAATAGTTCAGTAGAGAATAGTACAGTAGAGAATAGTTCAGTAGAGTATAGTAGAGAATAGTTCAGTAGAGAATAGTTCAGTAGAGAATAGTTCAGTAGAGAATAGTATAGTAGAGAATAGTTCAGTACAGTAGAGAATAGTTCAGTAGAGAATAGATCAGTAGAGAATAGTTCAGTACAATAGAGAATAGTTCAGTTGAGAATAGTTCAGTTCAGTAGAGAATAGTTCAGTAGAGAATATTTCAGTAGAGAATAGTTCAGTAGAGAATAGTATAGTAGAGAATAGTTTAGTACAATAGAGAATAGTTCAGTACAATAGAGAATAGTTCAGTGGAGAATTTGTTCAGTAGAGAATAGTATAGTAGGGAATAGTTCAGTACAATAGAGAATAGTTCAGTGGAGAATAGTTCAGTAGAGAATAGTACAGTAGAGAATAGTTCAGTAGAGAATAGTTCAGTAGAGAATAGTTCAGTTCAGTAGAGAATTGTTCAGTAGAGAATATTTCAGTAGAGAATAGTTCAGTAGAGAATATTTCAGTAAAGAATAGTATAGTAGAGAATAGTTCAGTAGAGAATAGTATAGTAGAGAATAGTTCAGTACAGTAGAGAATAGTTCAGTAGAGAATAGATCAGTAGAGAATAGTTCAGTACAATAGAGAATAGTTCAGTTGAGAATAGTTCAGTTCAGTAGAGAATAGTTCAGTAGAGAATATTTCAGTAGAGAATAGTTCAGTAGAGAATAGTTCAGTAGAGAATAGTATAGTAGAGAATAGTTTAGTACAATAGAGAATAGTTCAGTACAATAGAGAATAGTTCAGTGGAGAATTTGTTCAGTAGAGAATAGTATAGTAGGGAATAGTTCAGTACAATAGAGAATAGTTCAGTGGAGAATAGTTCAGTAGAGAATAGTACAGTAGAGAATAGTTCAGTAGAGAATAGTTCAGTAGAGAATAGTTCAGTTCAGTAGAGAATTGTTCAGTAGAGAATAGTTCAGTAGAGACGTTATAATCACTTACATTTGCTTCCATCAGCATTTTTGAAGAGAGGAAAGAGCGGAATTAGGCAAGGTTGTCCTATCTCTCCGTGCCTGTTTTTATTAATCACCCAACTTCTTACAAATTCTTTAAATAATAGTCCTGTACAAGGTATTCCCATAGCTGGTAAATCAATTATTATAAGCCAGCTGGCTGACGATACTACACTTTTCCTGAAAGATGCTGGTCAGATTCCCATATCGATCTATGTGATACAATCTTTTTCCAAAGCGTCTGGTCTATATCTTAACATTAATAAATGTGAACTCATGGCTGTCAAAGATTGTGTGACACCCTCATAATACGGTATTCCAGTGAAAGAAGAACTTACATATTTAGGCATATCCATTACAAAGGATCAGAAGTCTAGAGGCTTACTAAATTTTAACCCTCTTATTAAAAAAACAGAAGAAGCTAAATGAATGGCCACAGAGGGACTTATCATTAAAATGAAGTCCTAATAACCAAGGCTGAAGGTATCTCTAGACTAACATATGGCGCTCTATCTTTATATCTTGATGGTAAAATAAGCAAGGAGATAGACCAGATGCTTTTCAACTTGCTGTGGAGAAACCGTACCCATTACATTAGGAAAACTGTTGTAATGAACACATATGAGAATGGTGGGCCAAATTTTCTGGACTTTACTACCTTAGATAATACTTTTAAGATCAATTGGATAAAACAATTCCTAAGAAGACCCACTTCTATGTGGAATTTTATTCCTCATCATGTCTTCTCTACTTTTGGTGGCCTTAACTTCATGTTGGTTTGCAATTATAATATTGACAAAGTTCCAGTGAAACTTTCTGCTTTTCATCGGCAGGTTTTCTTGTCATGGATCTTAATTTATAAGCATAATTTTTCTCCACACAGATATTATATATGGAATGATCGGGATATATTGTATAAAAGTACTTCTTTGTTTTTAGAATATTGGCTCCGAAATAATATCCTATTGGTGAGCCAACTGGTAAATGCAGAGGGTCTTTTACCTAGTTATAAGGAATTCTTATCATTTTACAAGGTCCCTGTAACACTTAAAGATTTTGCAATTGTTTTAGATGCCATTCCCTCAGGTGTTGCTTTATTATTCAGGAACGTGTCAAGACCCTCAGAACTTACCTTCCACTGACCCTGTTGACTCATCAGTAGGAAAGATTTGTTTCTCTTTTGGTCCATTCAACAACAGAGCGATACGAACCTTGTTTCAGCAGGATGTTGTCATGCCTTATTGGAACGGATTTATTGATAATATCTGTTGGAAAAAAGTTTGGATGTTGCCACACACATACCTACTTGTTAACAAAATTAAGGAAGTTTCCTTTAAAACCTGTTAGGGACAGACGTTCCGCTAGCGTAACGCCTCACCAATATCCAATGGTAGAGCGTGGCGCGAAATACAAATACCTCAAAAATGCTATAACTTCAATTTCTCAAACATATGACTATTTTACACCATTTTAAAGACAAGACTCTCGTTAATCTAACCACATTGTCCGGTTTCAAAAAGGCTTTACAGCGAAAGCAAAACATTAGATTATGTCAGGAGAGTACCCTGCCAAAAATAATCACACAGCCATTTTCAAAGCAAGCATATATGTCATAAAAACCAAAACCACAGCTAAATGCAGCACTAACCTTTGATGATCTTCATCAGATGACACTCCTAGGACATTATGTTATACAAGACATGCATGTTTTGTTCAATCAAGTTCATATTTATATCAAAACCCAGCTTTTTACATTAGCATGTGATGTTCAGAACTAGCATACCCACCGCAAACTTCCGGTGAATTTACTAAATTACTCATGATAAACGTTGAGAAAAAACAGAACAATTATTTTAAGAATTATAGATATAGAACTCCTTTATGCAATCGCGGTGTCCGATTTTAAAATAGCTTTTCGGCGAAAGCACATTTTGCAATATTCTGAGTACATAGCCCGGCCATCATGGCTAGCTAATTTGACACCCACCAAGTTTGGCCCTCACCAAACTCAGATTTACTATAAGAAAAATTAGATTACCTTTGCTGTTCTTCGTCAGAATGCACTCCCAGGACTTCTACTTCAACAACAAATGTTGTTTTGGTTCTAAATAATCCATAGTTATATTCAAATACCTCCGTTTTGTTCGTGCGTTCAGGTCACAATCCGAAGGGTGACGCGCGAGCGCATTTTGTGACCAAAAAAAATAAAAATATTCCATTACCGTACTTAGAAGCATGTCAAACGCTGTTTAAAATCACTTTTTATGCTATTTTTCTTGTAAAATAGCGATAATATTCCAACCGGGCAACGTTGTATTCATTCAAAGGCTGAAAGAAAAAAATGGAGTCATCTCATGGACGCGCATCTCCAGTGTCACTGTTCCCAGCCTGACCACTCACAAATACTCCTGCTGTTTTTCGCCCAGAGACTGCAGACATCCCATTACACTTTCTGGCACCTTCTGAGAGCCAATGGAAGCCTTAGAAAATGTCACGTTACAGCACAGATGCTGTATTTTCGATAGAGATGCCAGAGAAGGAGAACAAATTGTCAGACAGGGCACTTCCTGTATGGAATCTTCTCAGGTTTTGGCCTGCCATATGAGTTCTGTTATACCCACAGACACCATTGAAACAGTTTTAGAAACGTTAGAGTGTTTTCTATCCAAATCTACTAATAAAATGCATATTCTAGTTTCTGGGCAGGAGTAGTAACCAGATTAAATCGGTTACATTTTTTATCCGGCCGTGAAAATACTGCCCCCTATCCCAAACAGGTTAAAATTTTTCATAATTACACTGCTCAAAAAATAAAGGGAACACTAAAATAACACATCCTAGATCTGAATGAATGAAATAATCTTATTAAATACTTTTTTCTTTACATAGTTGAATGTGCTGACAACAAAATCACACCAAAATAATCAATGGAAATCCAATGTATCAACCCATGGAGGTCTGGATTTGGAGTCACACTCAAAATTAAAGTGGAAAACCACACTACAGGCTGATCCAACTTTGATGTAATGTCCTTAAAACAAGTCAAAATGAGGCTCAGTAGTGTGTGTGGCCTCCACGTGCCTGTATGACCTCCCTACAATGCCTGGGCATGCTCCTGATGAGGTGGCGGATGGTCTCCTGAGGGATCTCCTCCCAGACCTGGACTAAAGCATCCGCCAACTCCTGGACAGTCTGTGGTGCAACGTGGCGTTGGTGGATGGAGCGAGACATGATGTCCCAGATGTGCTCAATTGGATTCAGGTCTGGGGAACGGGCGGGCCAGTCCATAGCATCAATGCCTTCCTCTTGCTGGAACTGCTGACACACTCCAGCCACATGAGGTCTAGCATTGTCTTGCATTAGGAGGAACCCAGGGCCAACCGCACCAGCATATGGTCTCACAAGGGGTCTGAGGATCTCATCTCGGTACCTAATGGCAGTCAGGCTACCTCTGGCGAGCACATGGAGGGCTGTGCGGCCCCCAAAGAAATGCCACCCCACACCATGACTGACCCACCGCCAAACCGGTCATGCTGGAGGATGTTGCAGGCAGCAGAACGTTCTCCACGGGCGTCTCCAGACTGTCACGTCTGTCACATGTGCTCAGTGTGAACCTGCTTTCATCTGTGAAGAGCACAGAGCGCCAGTGGCGAATTTGCCAATCTTGGTGTTCTCTGGCAAATGCCAAACGTCCTGCACGGTGTTGGGCTGTAAGCACAACCCCCACCTGTGGACGTCGGGCCCTCATACCACCCTCATGGAGTCTGTTTCTGACCGTTTGAGCAGACACATGCACATTTGTGGCCTGCTGGAGGTCATTTTGCAGTGCTCTGGCAGTGCTCCTCCTGCTCCTCCTTGCACAAAGGCGGAGGTAGCGGTCCTGCTGCTGGGTTGTTGCCCTCCTACGGCCTCCTCCACATCTCCTGATGTACTGGCCTGTCTTCTGGTAGCGCCTCCATGCTCTGGACACTACGCTGACAGACACAGAAAACCTTCTTGCCACAGCTCGCATTGATGTGCCATCCTGGATGAGCTGCACTATCTGAGCCACTTGTGTGGGTTGTAGACTCCGTCTCATGCTACCACTAGAGTGAAAGCACCGCCAGCATTCAAAAGTGACCAAAACATCAGCCAGGAAGCATAGGAACTGAGAAGTGGTCTTGTGTCATCACCTGCAGAACCACTCCTTTATTGGGGGTGTCTTGCTAATTGCCTATAATTTCCACCTGTTGTCTATTCCATTTGCACAACAGCATGTGAAATTTATTGTCAATCAGTGTTGCTTCCTAAGTGGACAGTTTGATTTCACAGAAGTGTGATTGACTTGGAGTTACATTGTGTTGTTTAAGTGTTCCCTTTATTTTTTTGAGCAGTATATTATCCTGCCAACCACTATATGAAGAAGTTTAAGGAAAACATCAACTCAAATTGTACCTTTTGTAATGACCACCCAGAAACAGTGTTGCATCTTTTTGGGCATTGTATTCATGTAAGGAAACTGTGGCAAGACATCAGTAGATTTATAATTAAACACATTTATGAAGATCTTACACTATTTTGGAGAGATGTACTGCTTGGATTCTTTACCTAAGATAGAAATAAGCTGAAACATTTTTACGTAATTAATTTCATTATTCTTTTGGCCAAATTTCATATTTACAAATGTAAATTTACAAACAAAACACCACATTTTCTTACCTTACAAAAAGAAATTGAACTGTATTTTAAGTAAATTAAATACTCTTCTAACAAAAAAGCTGTTAGAATGATAATTGTCTGTATGTCCCTTACGGTCCTTGTGTAATGTGATATTGTATCCCCTAGCCCCGCCCCCAGCCGCTCCCTAGCCCAATTGTCCTTTGTATATTATTTATATATACTTGTGTTCCCACATGTACTTCCTGTATTGATTTGTTGTTAATAAAAATACATTAAAAAGAAAGTCTAACTAACAGTCACTAGCGCATGCAGCAGCCTCTGCAGCAGCAGCCTCCCCCAGGTCTTAGTGCCCGCCAGGTAAGAAGTTTAAGATGCGACAGAACGGTTGACGGGAGAAGAAAAAAAAAAAACACAGAAAATATATTGACTGATATATTGAGTTATTTCTAAAATAGGCATAGCGACATCCCTGCTAACAACGATACTACAATCTCAGGTCAGTGCAAACTTCCCGCATCTGTGATCAGTTTGGCATTTTTCCCACCAAGGGTTAATGTTTGGCGTTGTTGAGAGTGAACTGATCCTAGAAAGGCAAACACTGAAGTTAAAGGAACATGTATGGCTCTGGTATCTACAGGACATTAGCGACATCTGCTGGACAATGGGCTCTCCTGCAACTAATGTCATGTGCATTGATTGTGCATTATTTTCATACAGGAAGCAGGATGATCTATCTGATCACTCCAAAATACTTCACTTCCCTCAGTTAGGATCAACCTGGTCATAGCATATGTAACAGTATAGCTTCCGTTCCTCTCCTCGCCCCTACCCGGGCTCGAACCAGGAACCCTCTGCACACATCGACAACAGCCACACTCGAAGCATCGTTACCCATCACTCCACAAAAGCCACGGCCCTTGCAGAGCAAGGGGAACAACTACTTCAAGGTCTCAGAGCGAGTGACATCACCGGTTGAAACGCTATTAGCGTGCAACCCACAAACTAGCTAGCCATTTCACATCAGTTACACATATAGCCTAGCGGTTAGACTAGAGTGTTGGGCTAGTAACAGAAAAGTCACTCGTTTGAATCCCTGAGCCGACAAGGTGAAAAATCAGCCGATGTGCCCGTGAGCAAAGCACTTAACCCAAACTGCTTCAAGATTGCCGTTGATAATGGCAGGCCCTGGCTGTGATCTCAAAATCAAATCCAAGTTTATTGGTCACATACACAGATTTACAGATGAAATGCTTGTGTTTCTAACCCCAACAGCGCAGTAATAATACCTTGCAATACAAAACAATACACACATAATCAAAAAAGTAAAAAGAAAGAAAATTGTCAGAGTCCGGAATATGAATATAGAGATATATATACAGTTGAAGTCGGAAGTTTACATACACCTTGGCCAAATACATGAAACATTTTAATTTTTTTTACAATTCCTGACAATTCCTGACACGTCCGGTGAACACTGACCTGTTCACCGGACGTGCTACCTGTCCCAGACCTGCTGTTTTCAACTCTCTAGAGACAGCAGGAGCGGTAGAGGTGCTGACCTGTTGCACCCTCGACAACTACTGTGATTATTGTTATTTGACCCTGCTGGTCATTTATGAACATTTGAACATCTTGGCCATGTACTGTTATAATCTCCGGCACACCCAGAAGAGTACTGGCCACCCCTCATAGCCTGGTTCCTCTCTAGGTTTCTTCCTAGGTTTTGGCCTTTCTAGGGAGTTTTTCCTAGCCACCGTGCTTCTACACCTGCATTGCTTGTTGTTTGGGGTTTTAGGCTGGGTTTCTGTACAGCATTTTGAGATATCAGCTGATCTAAGAAGGGCTATATAAATAAATATCATTTGATTTTGATTTGATTTAATCCTAGTAAAAATTCCCTGTCTTAGGTCAGTTAGGATCACCACTTTATTTTAAGAACGTGAAATGTCAGAATAATAGTAGAGAGAATTATTTATTTCAGCTTTTATTTCTGTCATCACATTCCCAGTGGGTCAGATGTTTACATACACTCAATTAGTATTTGGTAGCATTGCCTTTAAATTGTTTAACTTTGGTCTAACGTTTTGGGTAACCTTCCACAAGCTTCCCACAATAATGTGGGTGAATTTTGGCCCATTCCTCCTGACAGAGCTGGTGTAACTGAGTCAGGTTGTAGGCCTCCTTGCTCGCACACACTTTTTCAGTTCTGCCCACAAATTTTCTATAGGATTGAGGTCAGGGCTTTGTGATGGCCACTCCAATACCTTGACTTTGTTGTCCTTAAGCCATTTTGCCACAACTTTGGAAGTATGCTTGGGGTCATTGTCCATTTGTGACCAAGCTTTAACTTCCTGACTGATGCCTTGAGATGTTGCTTCAATATATACACATAATTTTCTGTCCTCATGATGCCATCTATTTTGTGAAGTACACCAGTCCCTCCTGCTGCAAAGCACACCCACAACATGATGCTGCCACCCCCGTGCTTCACGGTTGAGATGGTGTTCTTCGGCTTGCAAGCCTCCCCCTTTTTCCTCCAAACATAACGATGGTCATTATGGCCAAACAGTTCTATTTTTGTTTCATCAGACTAGAGGACATTTCTCTAAAAAGTACGATCTTTGTCCCCATGTGCATTGCGAACCGTAGTCTGGCTTTTTTTAATGGCGGTTTTGGAGCAGTGGCTTCTTCCTTGTTGAGCATCCTTTCAGGTTATGTCGATATAGGACTCGTTTTTACTGTGGATATAGATACTTTTGTACCTGTTTCCTCCAGCATCTTCACAAGGTCCTTTGCTGCTGTTCTGGGATTGATTTGCACTTTTTCCACCAAAGTACGTTCATCTCCAGGAGACAGAACGCGTCTCCTTCCTGAGCGGTATGACGGCTGCGTGGGCCCATAGTGTTTATACTTGTGTACTATTGTTTGTACAGATGAACGTGGTACCTTCAGGCGTTTGGAAATTGCTCCCAAGGATGAACCAGACTCTACAATTGTTTTTCTGAGGCCTTGGCTGATTTCTTTTGATTTCCCCATGATGTCAATTAAAGAGGCACTGAGTTTGAAGGTAGGCCTTGAAATACATCCACAGGTACACCTCCAATTGACTCAAATGATGTCAATTAGCCTATCAGAAGCTTCTAAAGCCATGACATCATTTTCTGGAACTTTCCAAGCTGTTTAAAGGCACAGTCAACTTAGTGTATTTAAACTTCTGACCCACCTAAATTGTGATACAGTGAATTATAAGTGAAATAATCTGTCTGTAAATAACAACAAAAATGACGTGTCATGCACAAAGTAGATGTCCTAACCGACTTGCCAAACTATAGTTTGTTAATTAACAAGAAATTTGTGGAGTGGTTGAAAAACAAGTTTTATTGACTCCAACCTAAGTGTATGTAAACATCCGACTTCAACTGTATATATATATATATATAGTGCATATGGAAAAGTATTCAGACCCCTTGACGTTTCCCACATTTTATTACATTACAGACTTTTTCTAAAAATGAAAAGAATTACATAACAGAGTACAATTACATTACAATAATGAGGTTATATACAGGGAGTCTGTACCGAGTCAATGTGCAGGTTAGTCAAGGTAATTTGTACATGTAGGTAGGGGTAAAGTGACTATGCATAGATGATAGATGATAAACAGCGAGTAGCAGAAGTGTAAAAACTAAGGGGGGGGGTCAATGTTAATAATCCCGGTGTTCATTTGATTAATTGTTCAGCAGTCTTATAGCTTGGAGGTAGAAGCTGTTAAGGAGCCTTTTGGACCTAGACTTGGTGCTCCGGTACTGCTTGCCGTGCGGTAGCAGAGAGAACAGTCTATGACTTCAGTGACTGGAGACTTTGACAATTTTTAGGGCCTTCCTCTGACACCGCCTGGTATGGAGGTCCTGGATGGCAGGAAGCTTGGCCCCAGTGATGTACTGGGCCGTACGCACTACCCTCTGCAGTGCCTTGCGGTCGGAGGCCGAGCAGTTGCCATACCAGCCAGTGATGCAACCAGTCAGGATGCTCTCGATGGTGCAGCTATAGAACCTTTTGAGGATATGGGGATCCATGCCAAATCTTTTCAGTCTCCTAAGGGGAAATAGGTTTTGTCGTGCCCTCTTCACGACGGTCTTGGTGTGCTTGGACCATGTTAGTTTGTTGGTGATGTGGTGATGTGGACACCAAGGAAGTTGAAGCTCTCAACCTGCTCCACTACAGCCCTGTCCATGAGAATGGGGACGTGCTCTGTCCTCCTTTTCCTGTAGTCCACAACCATCTCCTTTGTCTTGATCACGTTGAGGGAGAGGTTGTTGTCCTGGCACCACAAGACCAGGTCTCTGACCTCCTCCCTATAGGCTGTCTCATCGTTGTTGGTGATCAGGTCTTTCACTGTTGTGTCATTGGCAAACTTGAAGATGGTGTTGGAATTGTGCCTGGCCATGCAGTCATGAGTGAACAGGGAGTACATGAGGGGACTGAGCACACACCCCTGAGGGTCCCCTGTGTTGAGGATCAGTGTGGCGGATGTGTTGTTACCTACCCTCACCACCTGGGGGTGGTCCGTCAGGAAGTCCAGGATCCAGTTGCAGAGGGAGGTGTTTAGTCCCAGGATCCTTAGCTTAGTGATGAGCTTTGAGGGTACTATGGTGTTGAATACTGAGCTGTAGTCAATGAATAGCATTCTCACGTAGGTGTTCCTTTTGTCCAGGTGGGAAAGGGCAGTGTGGAGTGCGATTGAGATTGCGTCATCTGTGGATCTGTTTTGGCGGTATGCAAATTGGAGTGGGTCTAGTGTTTCTGGGATAATGGTGTTAATGTGAGCCATTACCAGCCTTTCAAAGCACTTCATGACCTCAGACGTGAGTGCTACGGGTCTGTAGTCATTTAGGCAGGTTGCCTTAGTGTTCTTGGGCACAGGGACTATGGTGGTCTGCTTGAAACATGTTGGTATTACAGACTCAATCAGGGACATGTTGAAAATGTCAGTGAAGACATCTGCCAGTTGGTCAGCACATGCCCGGTGGATTTGACTATGACTATCAGTGACTATGTTCAGGGCAGGGTACTGGTCCGAGGCCAGCTAGTGACAACTATTTAACAGCAAGAAGCTGTTTGTCAGTCTCTTGGTCCCAGCTTTGATGCACCTGTACTGTTTCCTCCTTCAGATGGTAGCAGCGTGAACAGGCCGTGGCTTGAGTGGCTGAGGTCCTTGATAATCTTCTTTCCCCGATGATGCATTGGGTTGACAGGACCACCCTCTGGAAAGCCCTGAGGGTCTTAGGGGCCTCCAAGGGTGTCTTATGGGAGAGTTGGGGCGGAAAAAACACATTTCCAATTCACACATGCTTATAATACACACGGGTACATGTGTGAAATAGAACTAATATAAGCATCCATCTAATTATTATTGTGGAAAAAACTAAAGGCTGATCGGGGAGGACCATGTAGAACACTAGTAGAGAATTATAGGTGCCAGTGGTTAGGGTTCAGCCACCACAGGTCTGTCCCGGCAAGAACAAGTCCAAGATATCTTCAGACTGGTTTATTAAAGATAAATGTTCACCACAGCACACTGCTCTGTAATGATGGCTCACAGTGAGAGTAAGAGAGAAGAGAATACTAATCCTTACATGTGGGAGAGAATCAGGCAATCAAACAATTCATTATGACAGGTGTTAATGCAACAGGGCTGTAATCACTGAGGACAACAGGACGGCTCTGATTGGGCACCGGGCATACGATGGATGATTTCCACTGAGCTGGTACAGCGTGCTCCCTCAGTGAGCGACAGCTCACAGAACACACCGACAGGATTTTTCAGATCATTGTTGTTGATGTTATCTGGGCCAATGACTTTGTTGACTGATATTCGTTTTAATACCCTGTCAACATCTGCTTCCTCTATAACCAAATCAGCTTCACCTTGTGATAAAGATAACAGTTCACACAACTCCTTACTAAAGTTCACACTCTCATTTTTATATATTTGTTATTTCCCTCTGTCTTGTTTATTGTTTTTATAAAAAATGTTGGTACGTTTTACCCCTTTTTCGTGATATCCAATTGGTAGTTACAGTCCCATCGCTAAAACTTCCGTACAAACTCGGGAGAGGCGAAGGTCGAGAGCTATGCGTCCTCCGAAAACACGACCCTGCCAAGCCGCACTGCTTCTTGACACACTGCTCGCTAACCCAGAAGCCAGCTGCATCAAACACTGTACAGCTGGCAAACGAAGGTAGCGTGCATGCGCCCGGTCCACCTCAATGAGTCGCAAGAGAGCGATGGGACAAGGACATCCCAACCGGCCAAACCCTCCCATAACCCGGACGACGCTGGGCCATTTGGCGCTGCTTCATGGATCTCCCAGTTGCGCCGGCTGCGACACAGCCTGTGATTGAACCCGGGTCTGTAGTGACACCTCTATCTCTGCGATGCAGTGCCTTAGACCACTGCACTACTCTGGAGGCCAGAATCTCAAATCTGCAATAAAAATAGTTCAGACTCTCTGCAAACTCAATGCAATTTTATTTTGAATGGACATTGAGCTCAGTGTGGTCAGTTGCTAGTCCAGAGTAGGTTTTTAGGCTTTCCAAGCGTCCCTCATCATAGTGTGTCCTGGTTTTATAACATACTTTTTGTAGGCCTATCTGAGGGGACAGGCCAGGCTCTGAGTGGGGAATACGTAGGTACACTTGAGGGGACAGGCCAGGCTGAGTGGGGAATACGTAGGCCTACCTGAGGGGACAGGCCAGGCTCTAATTGGGGAATACGTAGGCCTACCTGAGGAGACAGGACAGGCTCTGAGTGGGGGAATATGTTGGCAGCGCAATAGACTAAAGTTTAGAGTCTAGCACAATAGAGTTTAGAAAGCAAAGACAGACCAGAATGCAGCCTGCCTCTATGGGAGGCTCAGATTATCAGAGAAAATAGTGGCATTTCCATGTGGCATTTCCATTGTAGAATGTGTGAATGAATCAAAAATAAAAACCAGAGCAAAGAGGTGCGACACACACACACAAAAAAATCGCCAGTAGATTGAGACATTACGGTTCACATTAAATTCTAAACCAATGGGAATGCTCGAAACGATTTGGCCAATCAGAAAGCCATAATTTTCTGACTCAACAACCAATAGGATAACAGATCGGATTTGGTCTAGATGCGCCATTTTAGCGCGTCTCGAGCCATCCGGTAAAATGGCGCCTTTGCTTTGTCTCCACTGAAAAGGGTTGCTTCAATATTCTAACATTTTTCTAAAATACAAATTACTGAGAATTATCCGTTTTACATCTCCGGGACGACGTGCCAAGAACTACACGTGTCTCAGTCATTCAAGAAATGACAAAAGAGTACAGTAGGTATGTACAGTAGGTATTAGCTTTTCCCCTCAAAGCAGTGCCTAACGTTAGCATCTTTGCATTCATGCTCTGGGCTAGGCTAGTTAGCTAGCTAGCTAGCTATGTACCGGTGTTACGCAGCGGAGCCGGCACAGGTTCCCATGGTACCAACGTAGCTTGCTACAGTGTGAAAAAAAGGTTACTGCTGTTATAATGGAGGATGTATAACCTAGCTAGCTAACTTAACCACTATTACGAAGTGAGTCTTTTTTAAAATGGTTAACGTTGTAGCACAAAACATTTCAGCGTGTGTGGTCGAATTCCACCTGTGTTTTGCCCGGGAATGTATTAGCTAACTGCAACTACCTATAGCATGCTAACTAATGTGAGATCTGACATTTTATATCTGGCGAGGGGGATAAAGTGATGCATACATTTCGTTGCATGCCTCTGAATGCACAGGACCATGCATGAAACGGTATTGCAGGGTTGCCCGGGATACTGGTGTCTGAAATCTTGACATACTGCAGCGATGTAGGATTTTTTTATATATACACAGTTTGATCACATTGTATATAGAATTTCTCCTATTGTGTTATTGACTGTTTGTTTACTCCATGTGTAACTCTGTGTTGTTGTTTGTGTCGCACTGCTTTGCTTTATCTTGGCCAGGTCGCAGTTGTAAATGAGAACTTGTTCTCAACTGACCTACCTGGTTAAATAAAGGTGAACTAAAAATAAAATAAATGTTTGTTGACCTCGACTAACATGTACCCCCGCACATTGACTATATAGCGTCGTTCTTGTTGTTTCATTGTTTAACTTTTTTGGGGGTGGTTTATTTAGTACATTTTTTCTTAACTCTTATTTTCTTAACGTCATTGTTGGTTAAGTGTTTTGTAAGTAAGCATTTCGCGATAAGGGTAATTCGGCGCATGTGACAAATACGTTGATTTTGATAACTGTCAGGCTGACTTAGTGCACAGACAACCCGTTAGCGAGTTAGTTCGCCTTTTGATGGGATGGGGCCCGATTTTTCTAGTACGTTTTTTTTTTTTCCAGCTCACCTGATTTGTGTGTAC
>NW_025547647.1:42500-60000 GCF_905237065.1 Salmo salar
TCTGTGGTCACCACCTGCTGAACCACTCCTTTATTGGGGGTGTCTTGCTTATTGCCTATAATTTCCACCTGTTGTCTATTCCATTTGCACAACAGCATGTGAAATGTATGATCAATCAGTGTTGCTTCCTAAGTGGACAGTTTGATTTCACAGAAGTGTGATTGACTTGGAGTTACATTGTGTTGTTTAAGTGGTCCCTTTATTTTTTTGAGTAGTGTGTATCTATATCTATCTATCACCTGATACCCCTGCACATGGACTCGGAACTGGTACCCTGTGTATATAGCCATGTTATTACCTCGTAGCCCTGCACGTCGACTCTGTACTGGTACCCCGTGTATATTTAACGTGTATAAGAACATCTTGACCATGTTCTGTTATAATATCCATCCTGCACAGCCAGAAGAGGACTGGCCACCCCTGATAGCCTGGTTCCTCTCTAGGTTTCTTCCTAGGTTTTTGGCCTTTCTAGGGAGTTTTCCTAGGGAGTTTTTCCTAGCCACCGTGCTTCTTTCACATGCATTGCTTGCTGTTTGGGGTTTTAGGCTGGGTTTCTGTACAGCACTTTGAGATATCAGCTGATGTACGAAGGGCTATATAAATAAATTTGATTTGATTTACCGGGCAACAGTGGGTTCAGTGGGAACAACTGCCTTGTTCAGGGGCAAAACGACAGATTTTTACCTTGTACGCTTTTGGTTATTGGCCCAATGCTCGAACCACTAGGGTACCTGCCGCCTTGAATATAGCCATGTTATTACCTCGTACTCCTGCACATTGACTCAGTACTGGTACTCTGTGTATATAGTCAGGTTACTCATTGACTCAGTACTGGTACCCTGTACAGCCATGTTATTACCTTGTACCCTGCACATTGACTCAGTACTGGTACCCTGTGTATACTGTACAGCCATGTTATTACCTCGTACCCTGCACATTGACTCAGTACTGGTACTCTGTGTATATAGCCAGGTTACTGATTGACTCAGTACTGGTACTCTGTGTATATAGTCAGGTTACTCATTGACTCAGTACTGGTACTCTGTGTATATAGTCAGGTTACTCATTGACTCAGTACTGGTAGTCTGTGTATATAGTCAGGTTACTCATTGTGTATTTATTATGTTTTTTTCCTTTTCTATTATTTCTCAATTTTCTTTCTCTTCATTGTTGGGAAGGGCCGTCAGTCAGCATTTCACCGTTAGTCTACACCTGTTGTTTATGAAGCATTTCACTGTCAGTCTACACCTGTTGTTCACGAAAGCATGTGACAAATAACATTTTGATTTGAACTACCTAGTTACTGCCCTTGGTTGCTAATTTCGTATGTTCACATTATTAAAAAAATGTCTGAAGCCTGATTTTTGCTGAAACAGTAGGCCTAGCTAATCTGGTTTATTTAGATCCCGTGTCCAAATTTAATAGAGCCAAAGTTCCACTCAAACTCCCATTGGTGCTGCGCCATTGGTGCTGCTGGGCAGTGCTGCTGGGGCTGCGCCATTGGGGCTGCGCCATTGGTGCTGCTGGGGCTGCGCCATTGGTGCTGCTGGGGCTGCGCCATTGGTGAGTGACGTTACAGGTCTACTTGTTGAGTACAGTACTGAATACAGTTACAAAAGTTGTAATTTAAATTCTAGCCTTGCTGTTAGTGAACTTAGAAACTAACAGCCAATGTTATATCTAGTGTTCCATCTGAATTCGCACCCTATTCCCTGAATAGTGCACTACATTTGACCAGGGCCTATAGGGAATAGGGTGCCATTTGGGACAAAACCCTAGATCTTGATAAAGATCAGGCTGTTTTGCTTCTAAGTTAACTTTTACTTACAAAAATGAAAGAGCCTGTAACCTGACGGTAATTTAGTCCGCTCTTCACAACCCCCTTCCTTTTTAACTGTATAATTACAGACCTAATAGTGTGAATTCTTCTTTTTTGCAGGTAAAATGAGTAAGGCCTCAGCTGAATCTACAGACCAAGTGATGGAGGAGGAAGTAGGTCAACTTCCGATTACAGACCAGATGATGGAGGAGGAGGTAGGTCAACATCAGATTGTCTATTTACCTGCTCACATTTTCAAATGTATCCACCTGAGCACTAACATTAATGTCTTCCCAGAGCTGGTTAAAAGTAGTGCACTAGATAGTGCCATTTGGTCCACAGCCTGACTGTAGCTTCTGTGGCAGATAACAGGACAATACGATCACTCAGGGTCTATTATGAGGTTTTTCATTAGACTCATGGTGACAGTTGTTTACTCCTCAGCCTGGGAGCTCAGCAGAGACTGAGAGACCCTCCTCTTCTCACACCAAGAGGAAGCCTGCTGTCGCAGCCAAGCACACCGGAGGGAATGAGTCTGACACCTCGGACGAGAGTGGACAGGAAGATGGCGCCTCTGACAACCCCTCAGATGGTAAGGTCTACCACTAGACCTGGGGCCAGCACATGTTTTAATGCCTCTTCATATCATTGTGGAGCCAGAAGGGGCATTTCCACACCTTGTGGATAATATTTTTGCTGGTCTATTCTGAGTTGATGTTCAAGGTTTATGTAGGGGTAAAAGAGCACTTGTTGAGAGTTATGGGCCCTGGTTATGGGCCCCAAAAGTAGTGCACTATATAGGGAATAGGGTACCATTTGGGATGCACATTAAGTGCCTGTCCTCTACTTCAGGCATGTTGGTGGTACGGCCTCCCACTGGGACTGACAACAAGGAGAGCAGAGGAGCCATGAAGCTCCGAGTGGACCTCTCAAGGAAAAAGACAGGTTCGTCTCTCACACACAGGCCATGTCTAAAATCTGGCTTACCTACTTGAATGGAATTTTTAAAGCATACTCAATTTATACATTTCACATACTATAAAACTTGTTTAGCATACCCAAAATACCTACTATTTGGAACGCAATTACAGGTACTCAGATATGGCCCACACACACCACACAGACACAAGCCCAGGGGGGACCCCTCCAGGGGGGGACCCCTCAGTCAAAAACACAGGTTGGTCTCCTCGCTGTGTATATCACACTACTACTAACCAGTGGATAGTCAGATAAACACCTGCCAGCTGTTTGAATGCTCTTATCGGGTGTTTAAAAGGTTTTGACCAGGAATGGGTTTTCCTACAGCCTAATATCCAGAACTGTTGCTAGTTTAATGAAATCAATCAGTTTGGGATTGATATTGGATGTAAACGAAACATGTTTGTCTCTCGGTCTTCCTCTGTGTTTATCCAGATACCACTTTGCAGGAGAGAATAGACTGCACCGCCTGTGGACAGCAGGTCAACCACTTCCAGCGCCACTCAGTGTTTGAGCACCCCATGCTCCATGTGCTCCTCTGCAAGGTAGATACACCTGCAACACCTTCTCTGTCTATCTTTCATATGTTTATAAGTCTCTCTCCTATCATGCTAGACATCTTTCCATCTATCTATTTGTCTGTCTCTATCAAATTCTCTCTCCGTCTCTCTCACATATCCTTTCCTCTCTTTTAGTCTGTGATTGTGGGATGATTTTCTGTCTTTCTCTCTGTCTGAGCACCCCCATGCTCCTTTAGGGTTGGGCCAATATATATGATTAATTTATGTTTTTGCGAGATATTCCAAATGCCAATATCGCAGGATCACTGTTTTTTTCATTGAATTTTTTCATTTTTCTGAGCGTTTGTGTCTATGTTCTCATGTCTTTTTGCTCTCCTCTCCTTTGCTTTTTCTGTGCTGTGTGCACCTACACCAGAGATCTGAATATAATGAGGAGATGCTCATGTCCTCCTAACAATGGGAGTCATCCCAAAGGCGACAAGCTTAGGACCAAAATAAGCCCATAGAAACACATTAGGATGATTTTAGACAGATTTGGGCGAGAGTGAAACCTCTCACTTAGTTTCTTCCTCTGTTTACACACTCACACCAAGCCCCTCCCCTGCCACTCACACCAAGCCCCTCCCCTGCCCCTCACGCCAAGCCCCTCCCCTGCCACTCACGCCAAGCCCCTTCCACTGCCCCTCACGCCAACCCTCCCGCTGCCCCTCATAAAGTCTGCAGCATTGAAGGTCCTCAAGGCCTCTGTGGGAATGTTTTTCAGTGGCAGGGACTGGGAGACTAGTCAGGATCGAGGAAAGATGAACGGAGCAAAGTACAGAGAGATCCTTGATGAAAACCTGCTCCAGAGCGCTCAGACTGGGGATAAGTTTCACCTTCCAACAGGACAACGACCCTAAGCACACAACCAAGAAAACGCAGGAGTGGCTTCGGGACAAATCTCTGAATGTCCTTGAGTGGTCCAGCCATGAACCCGATTGAACATCTCTGGAGAGACCTGAAAATAGCTGTGCAGCGACGCTCCCCATCCAACCTGACAGAGCTTGAGAGGATCTGCAGAGAAGAATGGGATAAACTCCCCAAATACAGGTGTGCCAAGCTTGTAACGTCATACCTAAGAAGACTCGAGGCGGCACTTGCTTCTGAAGGTGCTTCAACAAAGTACTGAGTAAAGCATCTGAATATAAAGGTGATAATTAAAAGGGACTGAATTCTTAGGTAAATGTGATATTTCTGTATATATCTATCTCAGCAAAAAAGAAACTTCCTCTCACTGTCAACTGCGTTTATTTTCAGCAAACTTAACGTGTAAATATTTGTATGAACATAACAAGATTCTACAACTGAAATATAAACTGAACAAGTTCCATAGATATGTGACTGACAGAAATTGAATAATGTGTCCCTGAACAAAGGGTGGGTCAAAATCAAAAGTAACAGTCAGTATCTGGTGTGGCCACCAGCTGCATTAAGTACTGCAGTGCATCTCCTCCTCATGAACTGCACCAGATTTGCCAGTTCTTGCTGTGAGATGTTACCCCACTCTTCCACCAAGGCACTTGCAAGTTTCCGGACATTTCTGGGAGGAATGGCCTTAGCCCTCACCCTGCGATCCAACAGGTCCCAGACGTGCTCGATGGGATTGAAATCCGGGCTCTTCGCTGGCCATGGCAGAACACTGACATTCCTGTCTTGCAGGAAATCACGTACAGTATGGCTGGTGGCATTGTCATGCTGGAGGGTCATGTCAGGATGAGCCTGTAGGAAGGGTACCACATGAGGGAGGAGGATGTCTTCCCTGTAATGCACAGCGTTGAGATTGCCTGCAATGACAACAAGCTCAGTCCGATGATGCTGTGACACACCGCCCCAGACCATGACGGACCCTCCACCTCCAAATCGATCCAGCTCCAGAGTACAGGCCTCGGTGTAACGCTCATTCCTTCAACGATAAGTGCGAATCCGACCATCACCCCTGGTGAGACAAAACCGCAACTCGTCAGTGAAGAGCACTTTCTGCCAGTCCTGTCTGGTCCAGCAACGGTGGGTTTGTGCCCATAGGCGATGTTGCCGGTGATGTCTGGTGAGAACCTGCCTTACAACAGGCCTACAAGCCCTCAGTCCAGCCTCTCTCAGCCTATTGCGGACAGTCTGAGCACTGATGGAGGGATTGTGCGTTCCAGGTGTACCTCGGGCAGTTGTTGTTGCCATCCTGTACCTGTCCCGCAGGTGTGATGTTCGGGTGTACCGATCCTGTGCAGGTGTTGTTACACGTGGTCTGCCACTGCGAGGACGATCAGCTGTCTGTCCTGTCTCCCTGTAGCACTGTCTTAGGCGTCTCACAGTACGGACATTGCAATTCATTGCCCTGGCCACATCTGCAGTCCTCATGCCTCCTTGCAGCATACCTAAGACTCGTTCACGCAGATGAGCAGGGACCTGTCCTGCAACACTGTCCATAGAGGTCGACCTGTAGTAGTTTAGATCCACCTGCAACACTGTCCATAGAGGTAGACCTGTAGTAGTTGTATGTTTTGGAGCTGATGTTTGTCTTTTGAACAGAAATGTGATATTTGGTAGGTTAAGACAGATCTCAGTATTATATTGTCTAGGGATGCACGATACATCGGGGAACATATCGGAATTGGCCGTTATTAGCTGAAAATGCGAACATCGGCATCTGGAGGAATACGCAGATTTAAAGAGGAGTCCGTAATTTGTTTTCTAATGATCATGGGTGCGACTGCATCTAGTGTATTGCGCAAGGTTAAATTGAATTCCTCAGTTAGTTGGTTAACTGATTTTTGTCCTCTGACATCCTTGGGTAGGCGGAGGGAGTCTGGAAGGGCATCTAGGAATCTTTGGGTTGTCTGAGAATTTATAGCACTGCTTTTGATGATCCTTGGCTGGGTTCTGAGCAGATTATTTGTTGCGATTGCAAACGTAATAAAATGGTGGACTGATAGTCCAGGATTATGAGGAAAAACATTAAGATCCACAACATTTATTCCATGGGACAAAACTAGGTCCAGGGTGTCCAGGCACATGTTGGACAAAACCCACTGAGTCGATGATGGCTCTGAAAGCCTTTTGGAGTGGGTCTGTGGACTTTTCCATGTGAATATAAAGTCACCAAAAATGTGAATATTATCTGCTATGACTTCAAGGTCCGATAGGAATTCAGGGAACTCAGTGAGGAACGCTGTATATGGCCCAGGAGGTCTGTAAACAGTAGCTATGAAAAGTGATTGAGTAGGCTGCATAGACTTCATGACTAGAAGCTCAAAAGATGAAAACTGCGTGTTTTTTTTGTAAATTGAAATTTGCTATCGTAAATGTTAGCAACACCTCCGCCTTTGCGGGATGCGCGGGGGATATGGTCACTAGTGTAACCAGGAGGTGAGGCCTCATTTAACACAGTAAATTCATCAGGCTTTAGCCATGTTTCAGTCAGGCCAATCACATCAAGATTATGATCAGTGATTAGTTCATTGACTGACTGCCTTGGAAGTGAGGGATCTAACATTAAGTAGCCCTGTTTTGAGGTGTGAGAGATCACAATCTCTTTCAATAATGACAGGAACGGAGGTCTTTATTCTAGTGAGATTGCTAAGGCGAACACCGCCATGTTTAGTTTTGCCCAACCTAGATCGAGGCACAGACACGGTCTCAATGGGGATAGCTGAGCTGACTACACTGACTGCTAGTGGCAGACTCTACTAAACTGGCAGGCTGGCTAACAGCCTGCTGCCTGGCCTGCACCCTATCTCATTGTGGAGCTAGGGGAGTTAGAGCCCTGTCTAGATTCGTAGATAAAATGAGAGCACCCCTCCAGCTAGGATGGAGTCCGTCACTCCTCAACAGGCCAGGCTTGGTGCTGTTTGTGGGTGAGTCCCAGAAAGAGGGCCAATTATCTACAAATTCTATCTTTTGGGAGGGGCAGAAAACAGTTTTCAACCAGCGATTGAGTTGTGAGACTCTGCTGTAGAGCTCATCACTCCCCCTAACTGGGAGGGGGCACGAGACAATTAATCGATGCCGACACATCTTTCTAGCTGATTTACACGCTGAAGCTATGTTGTGCTTGGTGACCTCTGACTGTTTCATCCTAACATCGTTGGTGCTGACGTAGATAACAATATCCCTATACTCTCTACACTCGCCGGTTTTAGCTTTAGCCAGCACCATCTTCAGATTAGCCTTTACGTCGGCAGCCCTGCCCCCTGGTAAACAGTGTATGATCGCTGGATGATTCGTTTTAAGTCTAATACTGCGGTTAATGGAGTCGCCAATGACTAGGGTTTTCAATTTGTCAGAGCTAATGGTGGGAGGCTTCAGCGGCTCAGACCCGGTAACGGGAGGAGTAGAGACCAGAGAAGGCTCGGCCTCTGACTCCGACCCGTTGCTTAATGGGGAGAACTGGTTGAAAGTTTCTGTTGGCTGAATGAGCGACACCGGTTGAGCATTCCTACAGCATTTCCCTCCAGAAGCCAAAGTTGTCCTGCTGCGGGGACCGTGCGAGGGGATTTATGCTAACGTTACTATCTGTACTTAATGGTGGCATAGACGCTGTTTCATCCTTTCCTACACTGAAATTACTCTTGCCTAATGATTGCGTCTGAAGCTGGGCTTGCAGCACAGCTATCCTCGCCGTAAGGCGATCGTTCTCCTGTATATTATGAGTACAGCGACTGCAATTAGAAGGCATCATGTTAATGTTACTTCTTAGCTTCGGCTGGTGGAGGTCTTGACGAAACACATCCAGATAAAGCGTCCGGGGTGAAAAAAGTTGAATGGAAAAAAGTTGAGTGAGGGGGGAAAACGAAAAATATAAACGGTAATTAAAAGTGAAAACCGTAAAGTTGTCAGGTAGCAAAGTAAGGTAGTAACTACGTACATTTTTTTTAATGAACGCGTTAAATAATTATGTGACGTGGAGTCATATTCTGGTCCTGATTGGTCAACAAGCTTATTTGACACATCAAATAGTGTTAAATTGTGTATATTTTTTGACACGCAAAGACCCAAACAGCGTTCCAAAGAAATCCTGGTCGAGAATGAAACAACTGAACAAATGAACAACAAAACAGCACTGCAAGTGAAAGAAATAGGTTTTGATTATTTTTTTGCTGGTAATGGGGACGTAAATGCCTAAACTGGATGACGCTGGGCCAATTGTGCGCCGCCCTATGGGACACCCAATCACGGCCGGATGTGATACAACCTAGATTCGAACCAGGGACTGTAGTGATGCCTCTTGCACTGAGATGCAGTGCCTTAGACCGCTGCGTCCAAACTATTTAACTGTAATGCTTAAAAGGCAAAAAAATGTAATATCAATTTTCGGTATTGTTTTTTTTTTTGCAAGGAAAATATCGGTATCAGCCAAAAATGTAATATCTGTGCATCACTATGTTCCTCCCTTGTTGTTTTCTCTTCCTCTAGTCGTGCTATAAGTATTACACCAGCGACGATATCAATAAAGACGAGGATGGCATGGATGAACAGTGCAGGTAGGTCTCCATTGTTGTAGCTGCCATAAGGTCCCTGTTCTACTGCTTGAGTATCGCCACCTCTTGTACAATATTGGCTCTCGATTACGAGTACTGGCACCTATTTTAGTCCACACCAAGGGCTCCGTCCCAACTGCCACCCTATTCCCTATATAGTGCACTACTTTTGTCATTTTTAGAAGGATTCATTACTTCCCAACAACAGCTGCAAATCCCAATTTAAGATATGTCAGGTTTTGAAGTTCACTTTCCCTGCTGTCTTAACTATGCCCCAAGGTGGTGTGCTGAAGGTGGCAACCTGATCTGCTGTGACTACTGCCACAACGCCTTCTGTAAGAAGTGCATCCTGCGTAACCTGGGGCGCAAGGAGCTGTCCATGATCACCGACGAGCACAGTAAATGGTCCTGCTATATCTGCAGTCCTCAGCCCCTCTCAGACATCGCCTCCAACTGCTCCAACATCATGACCAAGCTGGAGAGCTTCTGGAGCACGGGACGCAAGAAAGAGAGGGAGGAGAAAGAGAGGAAGGAGGTGAAAAGGCACAGTAAGGGTAAAGGTCACCACCACCATGGTAAAGCTGTGGTGAACGGTAAGGAGCATTCAGACGGGTCAGGGACCCTCACCTTCTCCTATAAGACCCTGAAGGTCCCCAAGGAGCTGGTGAAGAGGACCAAGAAGCTGATTGAGACGACTACAGGGCTCAACAACACCTTCATCCATTTCATCAAGCAGGCTGAGGCGGAACAGGGAGCAGGAGGAGGTGGAAGCGGGACCAGACACCTCAAGGCCTTCAGGTATCCTAACATGTTAATATTATGACTGCTACAAAGTAAATGAGGCAGCCTAATTCTGTTATTTTGCCTAATCTATCCATTCATCCATCTCTCTCGCTCTCTCTCTAGGTCTGTTCTGGCTGATTTAAAGAAGGCTCATGCTGCCCTAGAGGAGGACTTGGAGTCACAGTTCACTTCCCAGGACCAAGGGATGCAGAACGGGGATGCTGTCTCCAACACCGACGGCCACTATCAGATTGACAACATGGTTGAGGATGGACAGGAGGCAGAAGAGTATAAAATGGCCGACACTGAGGATGGGGAGGAGCTAAAGGAGGATGGGGGCTTGTCAGAGGACACAGAGATGGAGTGTAGCCCCGTCCCCGCGCCTCAGGACCACTCGGACACAGAGACAGACAGCCAGGCCAAAGACCAGACAGCAGTGAAAGTAGTGGAGGAGGAGGAGGAGGAAGAAGAGGAGGATGGAGAGGAGGAGGAGGAGGAGGAGGGTGACCGGGATAAAGACATTGTGTCCGTCGGGCCGTCTGTCCCTGATGAGCTCTTCCAGATGGTAGAGAGTCTGGCGGACTCCACAGGGTTAACGCCCGGCAACGACGCCATGGAACCCACAGCTGCTAGCCAATCCGAGAGCCCCGCCGCCGGCTCAAACAGGAAGTCACTTGAAACCCATAAGGAGAAGGCCATGCCCAAGGTGAAGAACCTGATCGTGAAGCTGACGCCCGTTCCCGTGGTTACCACACGCACCTCCAGGTCTAAGAGTAGGGATGGGGGGAAGGAGATGAGTAAGGATGGGGGGAAGGAGATGAGTAAGGATGGGGGAAGGAGATGAGTAAGGAGGGGGAAGGAGATGAGTAAGGACGGGGGAAGGAGATGAGTAAGGACGGGGGAAGGAGATGAGTAAGGACGGGG
Organism: Salmo salar; assembly: GCF_905237065.1. NCBI lineage: Eukaryota > Metazoa > Chordata > Actinopteri > Salmoniformes > Salmonidae > Salmo > Salmo salar. Next base: position 53,036 of record NW_025547647.1, read on the forward strand.
GAAGGAGAGGAGTAAGGACGGGGGAAGGAGAGGAGTAAGGACGGAGGGAAGGAGAGGAGTAAGGACGGAGGGAAGGAGAGGAGTAAGGACGGAGGGAAGGAGAGGAGTAATAAGAGTGGAAGAAGAAGAGGAAGGACGGAGAGAGAAGGAGAGGAGTAAGGACGGAGAGAAGGAGAGGAGTAAATGTGGAGGGAAGGAGAGGGGTAAGGATGGGGGGAAGGAGAAGGAGAGGAGTAAGGATGGGAGAGAAGGAGAGGAGTAAATGTGGAGGGAAGGAGAGGGGTAAGGATGGGGGGGAAGGAGAGGGAGAAGGAGAGGAGTAAGGATGGAGAGAGGGAGAGGAGTAAGGATGGAGGGAGGGAGAGGAGTAAGGATGGAGGGAGGGAGAGGAGTAAGGATGGAGGGAGGGAGAGGGGTAAGGATGGAGGGAGGGAGAGGAGTAAGGATGGAGGAAGGAGAGGAGTAAGGATGGAGGGAAGGAGAGGAGTAAGGATGGAGGGAAGGAGAGGAGTAAGGATGGAGGGAAGGAGAGGAGTAAGGATGGAGGGAAGGAGAAGAGTGAGGAGGAGGAGGAGGGTAAGGAGGTGGAGGAAGGTGGGGGCTCTGAGGATGACAGCCGCCGCTCTAGCCGCACAAAGACCACACCCCTCAGGAAGTCATCTGACGGGAAGAACAAGATGGCCGAATCCTCTCAGGAGAACAGCGACTCAGAGGGCAAGGGGAAGAGTCCCAGCAAGCTGAAGAGTAGAACCAAAGGCAGCTCGGAGAAGGAGGAGGAGGAGCAGAGCAATGCCTCCTCCAAGGTGACCGCTGACCCTTCTAAACAGGAAGTGGACTCAGACTCTGACGAGGTTCCGGACATCCTGCTCCAGACTGCAGCGGCGGAACACAGCTCTGACGAGGATGCGCAGCAGGACGCCGATGGTAACCAGGGCAACAGTAGCTTCAAAAGGTGCCTGTTCAAACTTGGCAAGAAAGACGGTGAGGGGGAGGAGAATGACAAGGTGAAGACTGAGAAAAAGCTGGCGGCCAAACGCAAACTGAAAGCTGACGATTCAGACAACTCAGAGTCCGACTCGGACGAAGACGCGAAGAAGAAAAAGAAGTCCTCCACGGCTTCTGCCAAAAAGACATCCAAGAAGAAGGGCTCGGGCGGCTCCTCTAACTCTGACTCTGACCTGGAGAAGGAGATGAAGGGACTCAGCAAACTGGGCACGGGGAAACGGAGGAGCAGCCGCGTGAAGAAAGAAAGAGAGGAGAAGGAGAACAAGGGCGGAGATCGGAGGCGGTCGTACGAACTGAAACGCAAAGCCAGAAGTAGAGGAGCCAAGCAGCAAGATTCATCGTCTGATGACGTGGAGGAGGAGGAGGAGGGAGGAGGGTCTGGAGAGGAGAGTGGAGACCAGCAGAAGATTAAACCCATCGTGGAGGAGACGGTGGTAGCAGGGAGGGGAACCTTCCACCAGTCTTCAGGTGAGTAGAGCTGTTGTTTCTGAAATCTGTATATTGGGCTCTTCGTTTCTACAAGGCAGACGGTACACTGTGTTGTCAATACAACTTGACCTAAACTCCACTGAATTAACACCTGACCTCGGCAGTGTTTTCCACAAGTACATAGAGTAGCCATCCAAATGGAAAAAAGTAGCCAGCCAGGTGCCCCCGGGGTCTGAGGCTTGACCCCCAGGGTTTGGCATTTTTGGCCAAAGGAACTCTATTTTGGTGGCCTCTGGTACATTCTAAAGATTCCATCCGAATTAGTCAGTGAAATTATTTTACACTTTATCGAGTTCACTTCCCAGATTGGAAAAATTTGTTGTGGTTTTGTGTACAACAGGGCTCTCCAACCTTGTTCCTGGAGAGATACCCTCCTGGAGGTTTTAACTCCAACCCTGTTCCTGGAGAGATACCCTCCTGGAGGTTTTAACTCCAACCCTGTTCCTGGAGAGATACCCTCCTGTAGGTTTTAACTCCAACCTCAGTTGTAACTAACATGATTTAGTTTATCAACCAGCTAATTATTAGTCAGGTGCGCTAGATTAGGCTTTGAGTGAAAACCTACAAGCCTGTAGCTCTCCAGGAACAGAGATAGAGAGCTCTGGTAAAGAAAGACTACAATTTAAATGATGTTGTATGAATTCAGTTTATTGTTGTTTTGAATATGGTCTGGGCCTATATGATCAGGATTATTTTCTAAATAGGAGAACATTTGAACCTGTCTTCTCTTGAGTTTAGGTGTACAAAGTTTTACACAAATTACAAGATTACATCAGTTTTCAGTATTATCGTTCTGATTTTACATATCCTTAATTAATGTGAACTGATCATTAGTTAGGACCCTATAAAATGTGTTTTTATTGTCTGATTCCATTTTATTTCCCAAATTCCGTTTTCTCTTAGTTTTTTCAGGTTTCTGTTTTTTTTTAATATCGAAATCACACTTTTAAAAATAGAAAAACAACTAATTGGATGTTTTAAGTCCACAACAATGCTTAAACCTCATCAGGAGACCGCTTTGATATCTGGGAAAAACCTGATCAATTAAAATGTTTGGGTGTAGTTGGCCTTCAATTCAATGGCGTGCCCGGCAAGAGAGGCTGTTTATGGCGCGCCCGGCAAGAGGCTGTTTATGGCGCGCCCGGCAAGAGGCTGTTTATGGCGCGCCCGGCAAGAGGCTGTTTATGGCGCGCCCGGCAAGAGGCTGTTTATGGCGCGCCCGGCAAGAGGCTGTTTAGCATCACCGTCTGGCCAGCCCTGACATCCTAGGAAAGGACACCTAGGAAATCCTTGTCCCGTTGCAATACCATGGACATATAACCACGTTGCATGATTTATAAACGGCAAAGGCGTATAGGAGATCAACTTTATTCAGTTCTACACCTTTTAGAAAATAGTCACTTGCTGTTCAGTTGTCAAAGCACAGTAAATAGCCTGCCGTGCGCCGTGACTCCGCGTGGCTTGCTATGTGAAATAGGCCAAAGAAAATAAATGTGCCAGAAAACAATTAGGCTAAGTGGATTTTCACTCGTTGTTACCGTTTACGTTACATTCTAATTCACCAGCGTGCTCTGTAAGGAAATGAAACTGCAACCACAGTATGCAGAAATTGTACCGGGGGGGTGGGACAGATGGCAGAATGCGTTACCTTGTCATCGCTCGCTTTGTGACGGACAGGACTATCCTATCAATAGATGGCTAGCAGATGCATATTATTCATTATAGCAGGAGACGGTCTGACAGACTGGCGAACAAAGACTTTTAAATTGAAAGTATTGTAGTTTATCTGAAGTGGAAAATGTAGCTGATTAACTGACTTTCGTCTCTTATGGGAAAACGCTGTCTCTAACCCCTGACCCCTCCCTCTCTGTGTGTCTGAAGGAGATGAAGGTAACCATGACGCTTCTCAGATGGCTGAGGATGATGATGATGATGATCCAGAGAACAGGTATTAAAAAGTATTTTCATTCAAGACAAACCAAATATGTCCTGAACTGCATGCTTCTCAACCTGCTGACGAACATCCTTCAATCCTTTTTCTTATTTCCTTTACTTTTCTTATTTCCTTTACTTACGAGATGGCTGCCGTTTTGTGTTATTTTGTGTTTTTCACATTGTACATAATGTTGCTGCTACTTTCTCTTATGATCGAAAAGAGCTTCTGGACATCAGAACAGCAATTACTCACCTCGAACTGGACAAAGACTTTTTAATGAGTCCGACGTGAAGGATATACTGCTTCTCCGAGAACAGGTCCAAATCCTTGTAATTCGTGTTAAGAAAAGATGGAGGTACAGGGGTGGAGATCTGGGTGCCTTGTGAGAATTAGTCTGCGAGTGGGTAATCCGCCTCTACACGTTGGCCAATAGAACGGATGGTAATCACTGGATAATAACCTGGATGAGCTCCGTTCAAGACTATCCTACCAACGGGACATTCAAAACTGTAATATCTTATGTTTCACAGAGTCGTGGCTCAACGACGAGACGGATAATATACAGTTGGCTGGGTTTTCCGTGCATCGGCAGGACAGAATAGCTAAGTCCGGCAAGACGAGGGTGGTGTGTATTTGTCAACAGCTGGTGCAAGATGTCTAATATTAAAGAAGTCTTGAGGTATTGCTCGCCTGAGGTAGTGTGGTCTACAGCTTATCATGAGGTACTCTATCTACCAAGAGAGATCATATATATTATTCGTAGCCGTCTATTTACCACCAAAAACCGATGCTGCCACTAAGACCACTCTCAACGAGCTGTATCAGGCCATAAGCAAACAAGAAAATGCTCATCCAGAAGCTGTGCTCCTGGTGGCTGGGTACTTTAATGCAGGCAAACTGAAATCAGTTTTACAACATTTTTACCAACATGTCACATGCAACCAGAGGAAAACAAACAAAACAAACTCTAGACCACCTTTACTCCACACAGAGACGTGTACATATCTCTGCCTCGCCCTCCATTTGGCAAATCTGACCATAATTCTATCCTCCTGATTCCTGCTTACAAGCAAAAACTAAAGCAGGAAGTACCAGTGACTCGCTCAATACGTAAATGGTCAAATGACGCGGATGCTACGCTACGGGACTGTTTTGCTAGCACAGAATGGAATATGTTCCAGGATTCATCCAATGGGATTGAGGAGTATACCACCTCAGTCACCGGCTTCATCAATAATAATAATAACGACGTCGTCCCCACAGTGACCGTATGTACATATCCCAACCAGAAGCCATGGATTACAGGCAACATCCGCACCGAGCTAAAGGCTCGACTGCCGCTTTCAAGGAGCGAGACACTAATCCGGACGCCTATAAGAAATCCCGCTGTGCCCTCAGACCAACCATCAAACAAGTAAAGCTTCAATACAGGACTAAGATTGAATCCAACTACACTGGCTCTGATGCTCGTCGGATGTTGCAGGGTTTACAACTACAATGGGGAACCCAGCCACGAGATGCCCAGTGATCTGAGCCTAGCAGACGGGCTTAATGTCTTTTATGCTCGCTTCGAGGCAAGCAATATTGAAGCATGCACGAGAGCACCAGCTGTTCCGGACGACTATGTGATCACGCTCTCCGTAGCCGAGGTGAGCAAGACCTTTAAATAGGTCAACATACACAAGGCTGTACGAGCACTCTCGGACCAACTGGCAAGTGTCTTCAGTGACTTTTTCATCTTCTCCTGACCAAGTCTGTAATACCTACATGTTTCAAGCAGACCACCATAGTCCCTGTGCCCAAGAAAGCGAAGGTAACCTGCCTAAATGACTACCGCCCGTAGCACTCACGTCAGTAGCCAGGAAGTGCTTTGAAAGGCTGTATTTACATTGCCCCCCCCCTTTACACTGCTTCTACATGCTGTTTATTTTCTGTGCGTAGACACTTTACCCCTACCTACTTGTACAAATTACATCAACTAACCTGTACCCCTGCATATTGACCCGGTACCCCCTGTATATAGCCTCGTTATTTATTTATATATATATATATATATATATATATATATTTTACTTTCGTTTATTTAGTAAATATCTTAACTCTATTTCTTGAATTGCATTGTTTGTTAAGGGCTTGTAAGTAAGCATTTCACTAAGTTCTACACCTGTTGTATTCGGCGTTTCACTGTGAGGTCTACACCTGTTGTATTCAGCATTTCACTGTGAGGTCTACACCTGTTGTATTCGGCATTTCACTGTAAAGTATACACCTGTTGTATTCAGAGCATGTGACAAATAACATTGATTTTACATTTCTTCGTCCTTAATAGAATTGCCAAGAAGATGCTGCTGGCCCAGATCAAGGCCAACTACTCTTCAGGAGCAGAGGAGAGCTCTGACGAGGACGGAGAAGAGAAGGAACAGAAGAAGGGGAAGGGAGGAGAGGAGCAGGAGGAGGGTGAGCTACATTGACTTTTTCACTTCATACTTGTTGATACAGTGATTCTGCAGTTCCTCTTTCCACCACTAATGGTTTATGTCACTAGACTAGATCTTGAAACCATAAATAACTGCTTGTGTTCCCCTCAACAGTTGACGACGATGATGATGATGATGATGATGATGATGAAGGGGGCTCTGACGTGGACATGAAGAAGAGTGTGGGGCGTCGCCACAGGCTGCTCCGCCACAAACTGACGCTGAACGAAGGGGGAGTCGGGAGAGGAGAAGGAGAAACCAGCTAGCAAGGGGAAGAAGGAGACCAAGAGGACCAGACGGAAAGGTACGAGGGCTGTCTGGCTGTTTGGCACGGTCTGGCTGGCTGGCCTGGTCTGTCTAGCTGGCCCGGTCTGTCTAGGCCTCTGTAATAACACCTATGGAACAGAATGAAAGTCCTACTCAGCAAACTGATGACAGTTTTCAATCAACTCTACCTCCCGCCTCTCTCTCTATCCCCCTCTTTCTCCCTCTCTTCTCTCTCTCATTCTTTCTCCTTCTGCTTCTACACCTGCATTGCTTGCTGTTTTGGGTTTTAGGCTGGGTTTCTGTACAGCACTTTGAGATATCAGCTGATGTAAGAAGGGCTATGTAAATAAATTTGATTTGATTCTCCCCTCTCCCTGTGCCCTCTCCCTGTCTTCTCTTCTCCTCCCCTCTTGCTCTCCCCCTCTTCTCTCTCCCTCCCCCTCTTCTCTCTCCCTCCCCCTCTCCAGTGGGTAGTGATGACTCGGCAGACTCAGACTTTAAGGAGTCAGCTAGCAGCAGTGAGTCGGGGAGTTAGTGAGGAGATCAGTGAGAAGGAGTCATCGTCAGAGGAGGAGTCGGAGTCTGAGAAGGAAGGCAGTAGCCGCAGGAGGACCACGCGCTCCTCCAAGAAGAAGAAGAAGAAGAAGAAGGAGGAGAGGAGCTACGCACAGAAGAAGAAACGGCGCCGCATCAAGGTCCAGGACACTTCATCCGACAAGGTATAGGGAAGGAGAGGATTTTCTCCTTACTCCTGAACAATTCTATATTTGTGAATTTGGTCTGGAATTCAT
>NW_025547647.1:77500-85488 GCF_905237065.1 Salmo salar
GCAGCAGTATAACAGCAGCAGCAGTAGCAGCAGCACAGCAGTAGTAGCGCAACAGCAGTAGTAGCAGACAGCAGCAGTAGTACAGCAGCAGCAGCAGTAGCAGCAGCAGCAGCGCAGCAACACAGTAGTTGCAGCAGCAGCAGCAGCAGCAGTAGCAGCCGCACAGCAGCAGTAGTAGCAGCAGCAGCTGGTAACAGCAGCAGTAGTCAGCCGCACAGCAGTAGCAGTAGTAACAACAACAGCAGCAGCAGTAGTAACAGCAACAGCAGCAGCAGCAGCAGTGGTGCAACAGCAGCAGCAAGTAGCAACAACAGCAGCAGCAGCAGTAGTAACAACAGCGCAGCAGCAGTAGTAGTAACAACAACAGCAGCAGCAGAGTAACAGCAGCAGCAGCAGTAGTAACACAACAGCAGCAGTAGTAGCAACAGCAGCAACAGCAGCAGCAGCAGCAGCAGCACCAACAGCAGCAGCAGTAGTAACAGCTAGCAACAGCAGCAGCAGCAGTAGTAACAACGCAGCAGTAGTAGTAACAGCAACAGCAGCAGCAGCAGTAGTAACAGCAACAGTAGGTCAGCAGGCAACAGCAGCAGCAGCAGCAGCAGCAGCAACCGGCAGTAACAGCAGCAGCAGCAGCAGCAACAACAGCAGCAGCAGCAGCAGTAACAGCAGCAGCAGCAGTAGTAACACGCAACAAGCAGTGGTAACAGCAGCGCAACAGTATAACAACAGCAGCAGCAGCAGTCGTACAACAGCAGCAGCAGTAGTAACAACAGCAGCAGCAGTAGTAACAGCAGCAGCAACAGCAGTAGTAACAACAGCAGCAGCAGCGAACGCAACAACAGCAGCAGCAGTGGACAGCAGCAGCAGCAGTAGTAGCAAGCAGCAGCAGCAGCAGCAGCAGCAGCAGCAGTAGCCAGCAGCAGCAGCAGTAGTGTACAACGCAGCAGCAGCAGTAGTAGTAGCAACAGCAGCAGCAGTGGTAACAGCAGCAGCAGCAGTAGTACAACAGCAGCAGCAGTGAGCAGCAGCAGCAGTAGTAAAACAGCAGCAGCAGTAGTAACAACAGCACAGCAGTAGTAGTAGCAACAGCAACAGCAGCAGTGGTAACGCACAGCAGTAGTAAACAACAGCAGCAGCAGTACCACGTAGCAGCAGCAGCAGTAGTAACAGCAGCAGTAGCAGTAGTAACAACAGCAGTAGTAGCAGCAGCAGCAACAGCAGTAGCAGCAGCAGCACAGTAGTAGCAGCAGCAGCAGCAACAGCAGTAGCAGCAACGTAGCAGCAGTAGTAGCAGCAGCAGCAGCAGCACAGCAGCAGTAACAGCAGCAGCAGCAGCAGTAGCAGTAGTAACAACAGCAGCAGCAGTAGTAGCAAAAACAGCAGCAGTGGTAGTAACAACAGCAGCAGCAGCTCAACAACCGTAACAGCAGCAGCAGTAACAACAGCAGTCAGCAGCAGCCGCAACAGCAGCAGTAACAGCAGCAGCAGCCAGCAACAGTAGTAACAGCAGCAACAGCAACAGCAGTAGCAGCAACAGCAGCAGCAACAGCAACAGCAGCAGCAGCAGTAGCACAACAGCAGCAGCAGTAGTAACAACAGCAGCAGCAGCAGTAGTAGCAACCAGCACAACAGCAGCAGTGCAGCAGCCGCACACAGTAGTAACAGCAGCAGCAGCAGCAGTAGTAACAACAGCAGCAGCAGCAGTAGTAAAACAGCAGCAGAGTAACAACACAGCAGCAGTAGCAACAGCAGCAGTAACAACAGCAGCGTAACAACAGCAGCAGCAGCAGCAGTGGAAACAGCAACAGCAGCAGCAGCAGCAGTAGTAACAGCAGCAGCAGAACAGCAGCAGCAGCAGCATAACAGCAGCAGCAGCAGTGTACAGCAGCAGCAGCAGTGGACAGCAGCAACAGCAGCAGCAGTAGTAACAGCAGCAGCAGCAGCAGCAGTAGTCAGCAGCAACAGCAGCAGCAGCAGTAGACAGCAGCAACAACAGCAGCAGCAGTAGTAACAGCAGCAACTAACAGCAGCAGCTGACATCAACAACAGCAGCGAACAGTAGTACAACAGCAGCAGCAGTAGGGTACAACAGCAGCAGCAGTCAGTGCACCAGCAGCAGCAGTGGTAGCAACAGCAGCAGCAGCAGCAGTAGTAACAGCAGCAGCAGCAGTAGTAACAACAGCACAGCAGCAGTAGGTAACAACAGCAGCAGTAGCAGCAGTAGTAACAGCAGCAGCAGCAGCAGTAGTAACCAGCAGCAAGCAGCAGTAGGTAACAACAGCAGCAGCAGTAGTACAACAGCAGCAGCAGCAGTAGCAGCAGCAGCAGTAGTAACAGCAGCAGCAGCAGTAGTAACAACAGCAGCAGCAGCAGCAACGCAGCAGCAGCAGTAACAGCAACAACAGCAGTAGCAGAGCAGCAGCAGTCAGCAGCACAGCAACAGCAGCAGCGTATAACAGCAGCAGCAGCAGTGGTAACAACAGCAGCAACAGTAGTAACACCAGCAGCAGTAGTAACAACAGCAGCAGCAGCAGTAGTAACACAGCAGCAGCAGCAGTAGTAGCGGTAACGCAGCGTAGTAACAACAGCAGCAGCAGTACGTAACAACAGCAGCAGCAGCAGTAGTAGTTCAACAGCAGCAGCAGCAGTAGTAACACAGCAGCAGCCAGCAGTATAACAACAGCAGCAGCAGCAGTGTAAACAACAGCAGCAGCAGCAGTAGTAACAGCAGCAGCAGCAGTAGTCGCAACTGCAGCAGCCGTAACAACAGCAGCAGCAGTGGTAACAACAGCAGCAGCAGCAGATGAAGTAGCAGCAGCAGCAGCAGTATAACAGCAGCAGCAGCAGCAGTAGAACAGCAACAGCAGCAGTAGTACAACAGCAGCAGCAGCAGTGGTAACAACAGCAGCAGCAGTAACAGCAGCAGTAGCAGCAGCAGCAGCAGCAGCAGTAGTAACCAACAGCAGCAGCAGTAACAGCGCAGCAGCAGCAGTAGTAACAGCAGCAGTATAACAGCAGCAGCAGCAGTGAGTAACAGCAGCAGCAGCAGCAGTAGCAACAGCAGTAACAGCAGCAGTAGTAACAGGCAACAGCAGCAGCAGTAGTACAACAGCAGCAGCAGCAGCAGTAGCAACAACAGCAGCAGCAGCAGTAGTAACAACAGCAGCAGCAGCAGTAGTAACAACAGCAGCAGCAGTAAGTAACAACAGCAGCAGCAGTAGTAACAACAGCAGCAGCAGCAGTAGTAACAACAGCAGCAGCAGTAGTAACAGCAGCAGCAGCAGTAGTAACAGCAGCAGCAGCAGTAACAACAGCAGCAGCAGTAGTAACAGCAGCAGCAGCAGTAGTAAGCAGCAACAACAGCGTAGTAGCAGCAGCAGCCCGCAGCAGCAGTAGTCAGCAGCAGCGCAGCAACAGCAGTAGTAACAGCAGCAGCAGCAGCAGAACAGCAGCAGCAGTGTAACAGCAGCAGCAGCAGTGGTAACAGCAGCAGCAGTAGTAGCAACTGCATACAGCAGCAGTGGGTAACAGCAGCAGCAGCAGTAGTAACAGCAGCAGCAGCAGTAGCAACAACAGCAGCAGCAGTAGCAACAGCAGCAGCAGTAGTAACAGCAGCAGCAGTAGTAACAGCAGCAGCAGTAGTAACAGCAACAGCAGCAGTAGTAACAACAGCAGCAGCAGTAGTACAACAGCAGCAGCAGTAGTAACAGCAGCAGCAGCAGCAGTAGTAACAGCAGCAGCAGCAGCAGTAGTAACGCAGCAGCAGCAGTAGCAACACAGCAGCAGTAGCAACAACAGCAGCAGCAGTAGTAACAGCACAGCAGTAGTAACAGCAGCAGCAGTAGTAGCCCAACCAACAGCAACAGCAGCAGTCACGCACAGCAGTAGCAGCAGCAGCAGACAACAGCAGCAGCAGCAGTGCACAGCGCGCAGAAACAGCAGCAGTAGCACAACAGCAGCAGACGCAGTGTACAACAGCAGCAGCAGTAGTAACAACCGCAGCAGCAGCAGTCACAGCAGCAGCAGCAGTGTAACAACAGCAGCAGCAGCCCGCAACAGCAAGTAGTAACAACAGCAGGCAGCAGTGTACAACAGCAGCAGCAGCAGTGAGTAACAACAGCAGCAGCAGCAGTAGTACAGCACAGCAGCAGCAGCGGTACAACAGCAGCAGCAGCCGAGTAGTAACAGCAGCAGCAGTATACAGCAACAGCAGCAGCAGTAGTAACAGTAACAGCAGCAGTAGTAACGCAACAGCAGTAGCAGTACAGTAACAGCACAGCAGCATAGTACAGCAGCAGCTGTAACAGCAGCAGCAGTAGTAACAGTAGCAGCAGCAACAGTGGTAACAGCAGCAGCGTAGTAACAGTAACAGCAGCAGCAGTGGTCAGTAACAGCAGCAGCATGTAGTAGCAGCAGCAGCAGCAGTGTAACCGAGCAACAGCAGCAGCAGTAGTAACAGCAGCAGCAACACAGTGTAACAACACACAGTAACACAGCACATAAGTGGTAACACCAGAGCAACAGTAGTAACAGCAGCAACACAGTGGTAACACAGCAACAGTGGTAAAGCAACAGCAGCAGAGGTACGTAGCAACACAGCACGGTGGTAACAGCAGCAGTGTAGCAACACACAGCGGCCGGTAGTAACAACAGCACAGCAGTAGTAACAGCAGCATAGTACACAGCAGCAGCCGTGGTAACAACAGCTAGCACAGTCAGTAACAACAGCAGCAGAGTATAACAACAGCACACAGAGTAACACGCACAGCAGTGTAACAACAGCACCAGCAGCAGTAGTAACAGCAGCAGCCAGTGGTGACAACACACAGCAGCGGTAACACAGCACAGTGGTAGCAGTCAACAACAGCTAGTGGTAACACAGCAGCATGTGGTAACACAACAGAGTAGTGATGTAGCAACACACAGCGGTGAGTAACAACAGCAGCCCCGCAGCAGTAGTAACAGCAGCACAACAGCAGTAGTCACAGACGCCAGCAGCAGTGGTAACGCAGCAGGTGGTAACAGCAGCAGTGGTAACAACAGCAGCAACCGTGTGGCGGCAGCAGCAGCAGCGTGTGGTAACAGCACAGCACACGGCGGTAAAAGTAACAACAACAGCGCAAGCAGCAGTAGTAACAACAACAGCAGCAGTAACAACAGCAGCAGCACACGGCTGGAGTAACAACAGCACCAGCAGCAGGATGGTAACAACAACAGCAGCGCGGCAGTGTAACAACTCCAGCAACACACGCAGTGTAACAACCACCGCGGCAGTAACAACAGCACACAAGCGGCAGCGGTAACAACAACAGCAACACAGCGGTAGTAACAACAACACGACACCAGCGGCGGCAACGGCAACAGCAACTGGTAGAGCAACAGAAGCAGCTTAACGGCAGCAGTATTCAACAGCAGCAGCAGCAACAGCGAGTAAAAACACAGCAGCAGCAGAACAGTAGTAACAACAACAGCAACATGCAGTAGTAGGAGCAACAACAACACATAACGAAAAGCGGTAGCAGCAACAACACAAGTAACAGCAACAACAGCACCAGCAGCAACAACAACAACACAGCACAGGGTAACAACAGCAGCAGCAGCAGTGGTAACAGCACAGAACAGCAGTGGTAACACACTGCAGCAGCAACAGCAGTGGTAACACACAGCAGCGCAGTAACAACAACAGCAGCAGCAGCAGTAGTAACAACAGCAGCAGCAGGCAGTGGTAAAACAGCAGCAGCAGCGGTGGTAACAACACACACGCAGCAGCATGGTAACAACACAGCAGAACGTGTAACAACAACAGCACAAGGTAGTACAAAAACAGCAGCAACACACGGTGTAACAGCAGACGGCAGTGGTAAACAGCACAACAGCACGGGTGGGCAGCAGCAGCGGTGTAAAACAGAGCACTCATGAGTGTAACAACACCAGCAACAGCACCCAGTAGCAGCAACAACAGCAGACAACAGCAGCGGTAAAGCCATCAACACACAGTAGTAACAACACCAGCAGCAGAGCAACACAGCAACAGTGGTAACAACAGCAGCAACATCGGTAACAGCAACAGCACAGCACGGCAGTAGTAGCAAAGCAGCAATCAGCAGTTAGAACAAAGAGCGGTGCAGCACAACAGCAGCAGCCGAACAACATACAACAACACAGAACACACAACTAGCAACAAAACAGAAAACCACGGTAACAGCGGCAACAACCAGTAGTAAGAGCACAACAAGCGGTGAAGTAGCAGCAACAACAGCTTAGTGGCGAGCAGTAGCAGACAACAGCGGTAGTAGCAAGCAACAACGTATGTGTGTAGCAAGCAACAGCAGTAATGTAGCAACAACAAACAGAATAGCAGCAACAACAAACAGTGCAACACAACAACGGTCCAACAGCAGCAGCAACAGCTTATGTAGCAGCAACAACACAGCATACCCAGCGGCAGCAACAGCAACAGAACAGCAACAAACAACGCAGTGGCAAGCAGCAACAGCAGTGGTAACACAGCTACAGAGTAGTAGCAACAGCAAAGCAATAAGGTACAACACAGAACCCAGCAAGGGTTAGCAGCAGCACTTGATAGCATCGTAACAGCGGCTGCAGCAGCCACAGCAGCCGGCAATGTTGAAGAAAGACAAGCAGCGGACAGCAACAACAGAGCAGGCACAACAGCAGGAGAGCAGGCCAGCAACACAGAACACGCATGCGGCACAACAACACGCAAGCAGCAACCGCAGCGGCAACACTACAACAACCCCGGCAGTGGTAACAAAACACGAAACAACAGGGCCGTGTAACAACACAGCAGCAGCGGCAACAGCAGCAGCACAGTAGCAATAACATCAGCAGCAGTGGCAACAACAACACACAGCACAGCGGTAGTAACAGACAACAGCAGCAACGAAAGTAGCAACTTCAACGAACACACAAACAGTAGTAGTAACTATTAACAACAGCAACAAAGCAGTGTAACAACAGCAGCACAGCACAGCAGCAGTGGTAACAGCACAACATTGATCAGTACAACACAGCAACACAGGTAGCAACAGCAGTAAGCAACAGTAGTAAAGCAACGCGCTGTAGTAACAACAACACAGCAGGGCGAGTAGCAACAGCACCGGCAGTGGTAACAGCAGCATGCAGTAGTAACACCAGCAAAAGCAGTGGTAACAACAAGCAGCAGCCATGATAGTAACAACGACAACAGCAGTAGTAACAACATCGTAGCAGCAACAGCGGTAAGTAGAAGCAACAGCAGCAGAGCACGGTAGTAACAGCAGCAAGCAGCTAACCAGCCAGTATACAGCAACAGCAGCAGGTAAAAAACCCACAGCAGGTAGTCAACACAACAGGAATAAACCACACAGCAGTGGTAACACAGAACACGAGCACAGTGTAACAACAACGGCAGCAGCCAGCAGCAGGTAGTAACAACAACACAGCACGCAGCAGCCGGAACAACAACACCGCAGCAGCAGTAGTAACAACAGCAGCATGCAGTAGAAACAACAGCTGTAGCGGGGCAGTACAACAACAGCACAGTACGCAGCAGTAGTAACAACAGCAGTACCTGCAGAAGTAATAACAACACACGCAGGGTAGCACAGTAGCCGATCACAACACCGCAGCAGAGTAGTACCAGCACAGCAGTAGTACAGCTAACGCGCAGCAGTAGCAACAACAGCAGTGGTACAGCCAGCGGGTATCAACAGCAGCACCGGCAGCGGACGCTGTAACAACAGCAGCGGCAGTACAACACAACAGCAGTAGTAAAACAACAGCAACAATACAGAGCAGCAGCATACAGTAGCAGCAGCAGCAGTTTAACAACCACCAGCACACAGCACAGCAACACACAGCAGCTAACAACAGAGCAAACACACGAAAAACAGCACAGCGTAAACAACAACAGAAAGTGTAAACAATCACCAGTAACCAACATAACAACACAGCAACAAATACCAGCAGTAACACAGCAGCAACAA